>NW_019232329.1:172348-181454 GCF_002742605.1 Olea europaea var. sylvestris
GTCAACCGAGAGGACTCCAGTTAGGTCCTGCGGATAGGAAGGTCATTGTCCCCCGAGGCAAAGGAACAAATGATTAGCTTCCTGAAAAGGAACATAGATGTTTTCACTTGGAAGCATGAAGACATGGTAGGGATAGACCTAAGGATCAGTTGCCATCGCCTAAACATCAACACCTCCTATGCCCCACATCGGCAGAAAAGACGGGCCCTCAACCCGAAGAGGTACGAGGCGCTCAAAGACGAAGTCAACAAGCTTAGCCGCAGTAGCTTCATCAGAGAAGCCATTTATTCAAAGTGGATATCCAACCCGATCCTTGTCAGAAAGCTTAGCGGGAAATGGAGGGTGTGCGTAGACTTCACGAACTTAAACAAAGCGTGTCCTAAGGATAGCTTCCCACTGCCAAGGATAGACCAACTTGTGGACTCCACTACTGGACATGAACTCTTGAGTTTCATGGATGCGTACTCAGAATACAACCAGATACCCATGTTTCGACCAGATAAGGAGGCCACATCGTTCATCACGGACAGAGGACTATACTGCTACAAAGTCATGCCCTTCGGATTAAAAATGTCGGAGCTACATATCAGAGGCTGGTCAACATGATGTTTGCCAAACTCAATGGTAAAACCATGGAAGTCTACGTGGACAACATGCTAGTCAAAAGCTTCTAGGCAAATGAACACGTAAGTCACTTTGACCAGACCTTTCAGATTCTTAAGAAATTTAAAATGAAATTGAACCCCTTCTAATGCACCATCGGCGTGGCTTCGGGTCAATTTTTGGGGTATATTGTGAACAAAAAGGAAATTGAAGCAAATTCGGAAAAGATCAGGGCCTTACTGAAAATGAGGTCGCCTCAGAAGTCGAAAAAGGTCCAGAGCCTCAATGGTCGGATAGCTGCGCTCGGTGGCTTCATCTCTAGAGCCACTGATAAGAGCCTACCCTTCTTCAAAGTGTTGAAGTAAGGGAAGAAGTTCCAATGGACCAATGAGTGTGAAGATGTCTTCCAAGCGCTGAAGAAACACTTAGGAGAGGCGCCTCTGTTATCCAAACCTAAACTACAGGAATCACTACTGTTATACCTGGCGGTCTCAGGTAAGGCGGTTAGCGCAGTCATAGTTAGAGAAGAAGACGACCATCAATTGTCGGTATACTATGTCAACAAAGCACTATTCTCGACAGAGACCTGCTACCCAGATATGGAAAAACTGGCACTTGCCCTCATCACGGCATCAAGGAAACCAAGGCCATAGTTCCAGGCCCACTCAATCAAAGTTCTCACCAACTTCCCATTAAAGCAAGTACTGCAGAAAATGAAAGCTTCGGGCCGCTTGCTAAAATGGGCAATTGAGCTCAGTGAGTTCGACCTACTGATCCGACCCAGACATGTCATCAAGGGACAAGCCCTTGCAGATTTTGTGGCTGAATTTACCATAACACCAGAAATGGACACGGCAATGGAACCAACCAAGCCCCCAACATGGCACTTGTTCGTGGATGAATCCTCAGGAGAGACTGGCTCCGGAGCTGGGATTGTCTTGGAAAGCCCGAAAGGCCACAAGCTAAATTGTGCAGTAAGGTTCGATTTTAAAGTCTCGAACAACGCTGTCGAATATGAGGCCCTTATAGCAGGCCTTAGGCTCGCAAAAGAAATGCAGGTCAAAAGGCTCCTAGCAAATAGAGACTCTCAACTTGTGGTGAGTCAGGTCAACAGGAACTTTGCCGCCAAAGACAGTAGCATGGCCGTATATTTAAAATTGGTCCTAGACCTAATCCCACATTTCGAGATGTTCGAATTGATCCAAGTCCCACACCTCGAGAACACTTACGCAGACGCCCTGTCAAAATTAGCCAGCAGCAAAGACTCAGAGCTGCTAAATATTGTCCCCATTGAACGCTTGTTGAAGCCCTCCATCCTCGGAGGTGAAGAGTTGTTATGGATAGAAAGTACCCCAGCATGGATGCAACCCATCATGGCCTATCTTAAGGATCAATCACTACCAGCTTCAAGAAGCGAGGCGAAGAAGTTAAGAAGAAGAGCCGCGCACTTCGTCCTACAAGAGGATATCCTCTACAAAAGAGGCTTTGCCTCACTACTTCTCCGATATGTAGGAGAGGAAGAAGCCATGTATATACTCGGGGAAATCCACGAAGAGATTTGCAGAAATCACTCTGGGGGAATGGCTCTGGCACACAAAGTGCTTCGACAAGGCTACTTCTGGCCAACCCTGAAAATGGATGCTTGCCAATTCGTTCAGAAATGTGATAAGTGCCAACGCTTCTCAAATATTCAAAGACAGCTTTCTCAAAGCCTCTCTGTGGTCACCAGTCCATGGCCATTTGTCAAATGGGACATCGACTTTATTGGTCCACTTCCAAAAGGAAGAGAAAGCTCGACTTTTGCCATTATCGCCATTGACTACTTTACTAAGTGAGTCGAGGCCGAACCACTTGCCAAGATCATCGAGGCGAATACTAAAAAGTTCGTCTAGAAGAAGATCATTTGTAGGTTTGGCATTCCCCACTCCTTAGTGTCCGACAACGGAAAACAGTTCAACAACAAGAAGATGTGAGACTTATGCAAGGAACTGAGGATAAAAAAGGATTTCTCGACGTCTCATCACCCCCAAGAAAATGGGCAAGTTGAGGCAGTGAAAAAACCATCAAGCATACCCTGAAAAGGAAGCTTGACGCCTCGAAGGGGGCATGGGTCGATGAGCTTCCCCACGCCATCTGGGCCATCCGCACAACTAGCCGAATCGCTACAGGAGAGACACCCTTCTCGATGACCTACAGAGTCGAAGCCATCAGCCCTGTCGAGGTAGGGGTCCCATCGCATCGTCGGATATACTTCAATGAGATCGATAACGATGAAACTTGAATAAGCAAACTCCACCTCCTCGAAGAAATGAGAGATACCTCCCAAGTGAAACTGGCCAAGTATCGAAGGAAGATGACCCGCTATTACAACTCCAAAGTCAAAAATCGAACTCTTCGGCTGGGGGACCTTGTCCTTAGAAGGGTCTTCCAATCGTCAAAGCCGACTGGGGCCGGAGTGTTTGGAACAAATTGGGAGGGTCCTTATCGCATCTGTAAGGAGTCCCGACCTGGTACTTTTGAAATTAAAGATATGATAGGGAGAGTATTGCCTCATCAATGGACCATCGAACACTTGAGAAAGTACTATCAATGATGAACATATGTTCCAATCCGATCTCGATGCTGTCTAATATGTGTTTCCGATCTCATTTGTAACTTCCCTATCTTACTAAGTACTGAAATTGCCTTAGTAATGGATGATGTAACCTCTAAATAATGATACTTCAATTTTTTATCTAATTAGTTAATGAGTTGTTGTCTCAATTATTTAATATGTTATCGATTCGATCTCCTTTACTCGACAGGTTATCGGTAAGTGGTGCTTATTGTTTGCTTAAGTGATTGTCGTTCATATACTCAAGTACAAATAGCTCAACACAATGAAAAGGCAGAAGCAACAATACTTAAACAAAAATTTTCATTTCAATAATTTGAAATTGAATTACAAAAGAGGCCGAAGCCATTACAAAAATGACCCTATTCTACTGGGGCGTCATCCACGCCAGCTTCTGCCTGGCCCCTCTCCGGGACCTCTTGAGCCTCCTCAGCAAACATGTCAGCTCGACCTCCAGTAGACCCACCGAACTCTGCCTCCAAAGAAGATATGTTCAGAGTATGGTGGACCTCTTTTAGCCGACCCAACAATCCTTGGGCACTCCAAGAGGCCCAGTAATTGGCAAAGTCGTCGTACAGGGGGTGCTCATCGAAGTGGTCAATAAAGTTCTGCACCGCCACCTCCTCTCCCGACTTCATCTCCCCTTTCAGGTAGGCAATCTCCTCAGCTTGGGCCTCCGCCCTCTGCCTCAGCTCAGCTTTTTCTTTATTGGAAGCCTCCGTGGTGAGCCGGTGGTGCTCATTGGCATGATCCACCCTTCTAGTCGTTGTAGCAACCTGGCACTCCACTTCATAGAGCTCCTTCGTCAGCCGCTCAATGTCTCCTTTAGTAGCCACCAGTTGGGCCTCGGCTTCTTTTCTTGCTTCCTCCTCCTCCTCCTCCAAGGCCTTGGCCCGGGCCGCCACACCGCATCCCCATAATACATCACCTCCTGAAGGCGCATCGCGAGGTCCTCCCTCTTGGCATTGAGGCCTTTCACCAAGCCCTCAAGTTGGATGCTTATGCTTAGGGCCCGGGCTACATAAGCATTGTTGGCAGCAATGAGGTCTTCGGTGGTGCAGCGACAATATGGTCTCTCCATTCCTCTGTCCAATACTTGTTGTGGACCACCGCTACTGCCACCGTCTCCGAAGAAAGAGCCTTCAACACCTCTTTCATCGGCTCCTTTGAATTGGTGCCCAAGAAGTTCTCCTCCTTCGAAGGACGGGCTCTCTTCCTCTTTGACTGCCTCGGCACTTGGGCAATTGGAACAGTAGCGAGTGGAGCTGTAGCTAAGGTAGGAAAAGCCTTGGAGGGTACAGGTGTCTTCTTCGGGATGGCCACCTCAGTAGGTATAATGGTCTGCTTCAGGACCGGGGGCGGCCTCGCCACTGTTAGGCACTTCGAAGGGCCAATAGACTTCTTGCCCTACCGCAGCAAGTTGGCCTCCAAATCCTCCGCCACCTCCTCCTCTGTCAAAGGCTGGAGCCTCTTGCTAGCATCCACTAGATCCTCCATTTGCTTCTTGTATGCAGAGGAGGAGGTCTTCATGGCTCTCGTCTCGACCATCATCTTCTGGATGGTCTTGAAGTCAGGCCTCAGAGGCATCTTCCTGTTAAAGTTATCTGCAAAGAACAAGGCAAATTGTTACAAGTATAAAGGGTCCGAAAAACTACTAGAGTATTCACTTCGGGAATTTTACCTTGAGAAGCCATCAGATCGTGCGTCACGAAGTGAATGTTTTTCCTAATTAGCTGGTGTTATGACCTCTTCTTCGGAGGTAGCTGATAGATGATGCAGATGATATCAAAGTCGTCGTTGGATATCTCACACCGAGGAAGAGTACCTGCAAAGTTAAACAAATATCAGTTAGGATCTAAACGGAAGAAGAATAAACATAAATGCAAAGCAGTCAGTACTCACTAAGTGTAGAATACTTCATGGGGACCGTAAGAGGTGCCAGGGGGTCTCTCTCCATCGTATTCCATCTCCCGACAGCCCAGTACCACGAGCTCTTCCACTCCTTAATGAAGTTCGGCAGATTAAACACGAATGGAGTATGGGAATCCCATGCCTGGTCCCTCCCAGCCGCTACCTTGGGGATGTAGAGGGTCTGGAAGATAGAAAATGACATCTCTACCCCGAGCGACACCTCCTTCCACAACATCCAGGAGCCCACCATTTGGCTCCAGGAGTTCGAGTTCAATTGGGTCGGAGCTAAACTGTAAGACCTAAGCACTAGGCGGAAGAAAGGATGGATCGGGAGCATAAGGCTTGCCCTAAGAATTGCTTCACTAATTGCCACGTACCCTGGCTTGGGGTAGCAGGCCCTCTCATCGGGTTCGGGTAAGATCAGATCTGCACTGTCTGGAATCCTATACTCCGCCCTAAGTCTATCGAGTTCGGTACTTTTTAACTTAGAGGGGTTATCCAACGCCCCCAATGCATAGACGTATCTACTGGGCTATCAGGCCTCCTCCATATATTCTCCTTCCATTATCACTTTGAAAATTTCGAAGGAGGTCACCAAAATGGGCTCGTCTAATCGTACTAATTCCAGCCCCCTCCTCGAGCTACCACTACCCTCAAAAGCCATTTTCTCGAAAATGAAAAATGTCAAATACTTACTAAAACTCACAAAATGGGGGTTCCACAATCGAAAATGGCAAGGAAACGCTGTAGAGTCTCCGAAAACTGGAGTTTTCGTGGGAAAATGCTTGAATAACGCCAGGAAATACTTGAAGAACGCTGAAAAATACAAGGGTTTTTGAGAGCAAATGGAGTTTCTGATTTTGCAAAAGTGAAAAACTCCCCAAGGGCTCAAGTCCGTCTTTTATAGGGCATCCTAGCTGATCTCCACCGTTGAATTCCAATGCAATCAATCTGGGCCATCACTCGCATCATCAATCTAGGCCGTTGAAATAAAATGCCATATTTTATATACGCCCAGGATCTAGATGTGGCCTTCACGCTCACGTAGAATGCGTCGCCTCGATCACCATCAACCGTCTACAATAAGTAGCCGCAGCAGCCTTTTTGGGGAATGGGCATCTTACGCAACTGTCACCTTTGAAATATGTGATAGCTATCAAATCATTTAACATCAAAAATGTTCACCTCAGATCAAGTAGATGAGCCCCTTAGCTTTACAAAGCTTATGCGCACCTGGCGCGAAGTCCCCTGTAGGTCATCACCTCGGTAGTTACGTTTCCTCTTCAGCTTTCCAAAGCCCTAGCCATCTCCCAACCTGTCGTACCCTGTGGGTTAGCGCACCAGTGAGACATGGGCTCCACACAGCTTTACAAAACTTATGCGCACCTGACGCGAAGTGCCCTATGGGTCATCAACTCGGTAGATGCGTTCCCTCTTCAGCTTTACAAAGCCCTCGCCATCTCCCAACACGTTAACCCCTGTGGATTAGCGCACCGATGAGACATGGGCTTCACACAGCTTTACAAAGCTTATACGCACCTGACGCGAAGTGCCTTGTGGGTCATCACCTCGGTAGTTGCGTTCTCTCTTCTGCTTTACAAAGCCCTAGCCATCTCCCAATGCGTCGTCCCCTGTGGGTCAGCGCACCGATGAGACATGGGCTCCACACAGCTTTCAAAGCTTTATGCGCACTTGACGCGAAGTCCCCTGTGGGTCATCACCTCGGTAGCTGCGTTTCCTATTAAGCTTCACAAAGCCTTAACCATCTCCCAACGCATTGTCCCTGTGGGTCAGCGCACCGGCGTCAGATGAGCCCCTCAGCTTTACAAAGCTCAACGCAACTGACGCGATGTCCCCTGTGGATCATCATCTCGGTAGCTTCATCCCCTCTTAATATTTACAAAGCTTTAGCCGTCTCCCAACGCACCGTCCTGTCGGCCAGCACATCGGTTGCACATAAGCTCCTTCCCGAGGCAGTAGTGAAGCTTTGTCCACCGAAGAGATGTCCCGACCTTCTTCTCTTCTGTGAACACAGAAAACCATCCCCACAGGGTCTCACAAACCGCGGTTCCTATCCCGAGGCAAACATACCCGATTGGGAAAACAAGTCTACCCACGATATAAATATTCATGCCTAAACCTGGGGGGACCATTGTTACGCCCCCTATCTAAACCACTTCGAAAAGTCTTCCACTGTGTCAGATGAGGTGTCCAACACCCATCCGAAATGGATTCGAAGTGACTCCATCACCAATGTTGGTGAGCCGCTAACACGCTGCAAGGTACGAACAATTGTACTGAACCCATCGAAGCGTTCTTGGCTTTGACCCCCGAAATACAATGCACTCCGGCGACCTTTGTCAGAGGATCCGCCGTCAATTTCAGAAAGAGATCTGTGTCAAGATCATCTCTTCCCCCAAAGTTTAATTGATTTGGCGTCTCCATGGGCCTAGTTGATGTGACGTATCAACTTTATGTCACTCAGCTCAGGAGAAGTTATTACCCGCCCACTCTATAGACGCGGCTGATTGACGCCTATGAGCAAACGCCTCACACCATCAGATACATACACGTGTCCCACATCTAATGGTTCTCCTCAACTATAAATACCCAAGGTTTGACAAGAGACAAAGGTAATGAAACTCTTACAACTTAACTCTTCATAACAAGTAAATAGATATTCTCCTCCTCACCCCTTTTTGCACATCCTTGGCACTGTTCCGATCACCAGGAGCTAACTTGACCATCGGAGTGTATGCGGTTGCCGCCACCCTCGCTGGTTCCGATTGTGTGCATCTGACCGTGCGTTGACTCTGCAGGAAGGATTACGTGGAGCAACTATCGGTTGGCCACGTGGAGGGTCCAATTAGCGAGGTCAACAATAACCAATAACCATTATGTACATGAAAAGAAAATTGAAAAACATAATTGTAAGAAATAAATTCACAGTTAACTTATATAAACCAAAATGTTTACATTTTCATAGTACTAGAAAAATAGACAACAACAAAAAATGAGACATGTTGCACCAATTCATGACCAAAATTGTGAAGAATAAAAAAACAAATACCTCTAAATTTGAAAAATCAGAAAAGAAGATAGCAACAAATGCAAAAAGAAAGAAAAATAAAACCTCAAGAGATTAATAGTGATCTTAATCGACGGTGCATGGACTGATTAACGATTATTTGCTTCAAGCCTAGACAAAAATGGATGACTTTAGCATCATCGGCGACCTTGAGCAAGAGGAAATTCAGCCGTTTAGATTTAGAAAATGAGAGAGAGAATGAAGGGCATGTAGAGTATTTGAATTATCTAGATGGGCAAAATGTCCAAAATTTTCCAAAATTAACAATCTTGTAGAGATTTAAAAAAGGTGACATTTTTGTAAATGCAAAGCCATAAATTGATTATTTTGGTAATTTCCACATAAAAATAACAACTTACTTGGAGCTACAAAGGAAAAATGCAGAAATGAAAAACAGTGAATGAGATTGTTATCCAAGGCTAGTGTTTAACATTATGTCTTTAAGATGAATTTGCTTTATCAAGGTGCTCACGGATACTTCGCAATCGTCTTCCAAGATATAACGGTTCCCTCCTTGTAGTATAAGCACTTCAAACTCCAAGGAATCGACAAACTCAAAAATGGAAAGAACTCTCAACTTTTGAAAGATTTTAATGCAAGAAAACAATGGTTTTGGAGTGTTATTGATGCAATTTAATCAAAGCATATGAATTGGGATGATTGTAAACTAACAAGAATGTCCATTTAATAGAGGTTAATTGGTTGTGGTTGAAGAGACACCTCCCAAAATTCAGTATATTTTATGAAAAGACATAACCAGTCACTAACCGTTCGAAATTCGGCTCGAGCGCTCAAAGCAGGGAATTCGCCACTCGATGCGTGCTAGGCTACCACTTGAGCGGCGGAGATTTATGCTGAATTTCCCTTTTTTCTCCCAACTTTGGAAATTT
>NW_019232329.1:187182-193080 GCF_002742605.1 Olea europaea var. sylvestris
ATGGCTTGAATCTTAGCCCGTTTACCCCTTTAATGGCCCAACTTAAAGCCTAACCCTAGAGTATATATATGAATATAACCCTAGCTTGTTTGATATGATGATTGTGTGATTTTCAGAGAAGAAACTAGTGAATCCCGGCTGCCCCCCTTTTGTGTGAGAAAAAGGTGTCCAGAAGTGTTCAGAACGCTTGTATAACATGTGCAATTGGTGGTTCTTTCATAGTATACCTTTGTGGTGTCTTCTCCTAGCCTTTGTGGTCGTAAATCATCATCCTTTCTTGTCCTACGTGGGTAAGATTGCATAGCAACCAAGATGAATCAATTGGTTGTGGTTTGGAGCCGTTTGGATTGGTTGTTGGTTGAGAAAGATACGTTGGACTGAGTCTAAAAAACCACCGTTTGAAGATCCTTTTGAGAGAGATTCCGCAACAGGTTGGCTATCAAATCACTGGAACTGGATTCGGGTTTGGATAGATACTTGCAAACAATATGCTCTTGGTTTTTGTATGGGACATATTAGCGTCTGCAATACATGTACGGTCTTTTTTTCGCTCTATCTGTGTTAGTTTTCAACAAGTTAGTGGGACGGAGATTATTCCATGTAGTTCTTGAGGAGCAAGTAATGGTTTCGCTATTTGCTTTCATCTTCACTACAATTGGCGTCATCATTGACATCCAATGGATGGCGACTGAGGCAAGAACATTTTAAGGTGCTCTAAGTTCATATCTCTCAGTTCTCAGTTGGGGAGTGGTTATTTCCATTTGGGGTTTTATGGAGGCAAAAATTTATAATTAATTACTTCTTAATTGAAAAGTCTTGAGGCAAATCAAATGCTACATAAACATATTGATTTGTTCATCCATCAAACTTGAAGTGATTATGCATATCGTGTTAGGTTTTCGTTGTTTGAAGGCAAGAAAAAGCAGAGGGGAAGGGAAATGCAAACAAGAAAAAGAGACGCTCGGAAACTTATTTATGTAATCCTCTAATATATTAAAATAGCAGTGCAAGTACGTAAGACTACAAATTCAGATACTACCTTAGTGACATCATTTATATATAATAACCCAAAACTAGGGTTTGTTCTGACCAAAACTAGGGTTTCCATGAAACCACCTAAGATTTTATTTAAGCGACTGGAACCAAAGCATTTTTTCCATCACCAAAACCTTCTGATTATGCAGCCGGAGCGTAGTCATAGTCACCATCATCATCGTCGTCATCTCCATCCCCTTCTTCAGCTTTTAATATTGCCATATTATGCAGATGACTATGAAGAATACTGTTATCTCCATCAAGATCGTGGAGCAGCTTGTAGTTGAAGCTAATAATCTCTAAGAAAGAAATCATTTTCGCTTCTAACAAAATTGAGGCAAAGGGAATATTTGGACACACTGTAATGGGGAGAAAATTAAAGGTGCGTGTATAGAGACTAAAGGAGAGGTGTACAGTTATATATAGAGGGGCTTTCGCCCTAATGCAGCAGTCTAAAATGTTAACTCGTGGCGAAGGTGTGCTGAAGTGGCTTAGGAGTGTGTACCTAACGTGGAAATATGTGTCAAATTTGTGTCTAGTTGCCAGGTGTTATGAAGGTGTACTGAAGTGGCTTAGGAGTGTGCACCTAACGTGGAAATATGAGTCAAATTTGTGTCTAGTTGCCAGGTGTTATGAACATATGTACATTCTTGGCAACACAAATTCGATTCTCATAATGCGTACATCGAGTTTCTAGTAACACAAGATTATAGATTTTTAAGAATATACTTTGTTAAAAATGATTTTTTCCCCCATCTTTTGGACTGTAATGTTAAGAATAAATTTGAAGTAAAATGAGTACTAAAAAATGAGGGTCATATAGGGCATAACTTGAGTCTTATTTTATTGAGTAATGCTATTTGTAGTTGCTCACTATGACAGTCGCCCCACGTGGTACACATATAGTAGGTGGTTATTTAATCCATTAATATGGTAGTTTTTGCATCAAATAACCACATATTATGTGTATGTCACATAGAGCGATTATCATAATAAGTGACTGTGAATAACATTATTCTATTTTATAAACAATCTTTAGCTTAAATATTTCTTTCCGGGATTCTTTGGGAAATATAACTTTTGGTACTGTCCAAAAAAGTTTGCTTCTTCTGCAAAAGAAGTAAAGCCAAATATGCATGCTTATATCTATTAATAATTAAATATGTTTGGCTAAACTTGATACGTCACAAATAATGTGCTTATAAGCACCTTATTAAGCTTAGCCAAATATGATATGTCTATTAGATACGAAGAGTAACTAGTTAGAGCATTAGATACTGTTGGCCATAAAAATTACGAGTAGAGTTAACGTGTACACAAATTTGCATTCGTTGAAGCTCCTGCAAACATGCTTAAAATCTTGAAAATTTGAAATTTGACACTGGATTGCGTTGGACTGACTTGAAATAGCCATGGTTCCTATGAGAATTGGAATGGCAATGAGTGTGATTACTTGGCTGGTGGACTTGCTTATCGTCTATAGTGGATCTTGAAGCCAGTAGAACACTGAGCTTGTGTCATGCACGCTGTTGAAACATTAATAACAACGAGAAAAATGTACATTGTCGAAAAATCGTTAATGGTTTTGCAATGCAAGTTTTCATTATTGTTTTAACATCGTGCATGACAACACACTTTGTAATCTTTAGTAACATGCATTGTCTGTTGTCATATTTGTCTACTCTACATCAACATTAAAAATCGCAATGTGCATACAAGTACACATTGTTAAAGACTTATGACAAGTGCCAACATACGGTGCCTTTTTCAAAATAATTTTTCTTCTTGTGGTATTATAATAGGCAAATTAGGAAGCATATCTAAGATTTATATGCCACATATTGTTATACATTTTAATATTAAAATATTCTTTGGAGCTCTGAAAGGTTGTAGAGTTACATTATACTATAACGTTTTGGAGTTATGGTCAATAAGTAGAATTATGGTGTTTATGATTTTATAAGTGCATGGTTAATATTATATTAAAGGGGATTGTTATTATGGGATTTCATGGTCATAAGTTATGAGAGGTTTTGGGATTTAATTTCCTATTAATCCTATGATATTAATTTTAGCACCTATATATATCATGTATATTCTATTAATTTTATTACACTTACGATACTAGTCATGAAAGAATTAATTTGCACCGTTTTGATCTAAATATGAGAGAAATGTTAAACCTAAAAATAAATATTAATTATTATATATGCACGTAAATAGGAAATGCATAATTGAAAGTTAAATATATATTGAAAAATGAAAAGTAAGGTATTATTAAAAATAATTTATATACAAGTGATTTTGAAAATGAGTTAAGACAAAAAGGTGTATATGTGAACCTGGAAAATAAATTTATATCACGGATTAAATGAATAATCTTGAGAATAAATAAGTTTACATGAACATGGATAATTTATTTACTCCTAGAATAATTGTATAGCCAAGTACCCTTTTGATATAAATATGAGAGAAATGTCAGTCCCTAAAAATAAATGTTAATTACTATACATGCACGTAAATAGGAAAATGCTTAACTGAATGTAAAACACATATTGAAAAATGAGAAGTATTATTGAAATAATTGAATTGCAGTATGACTAGATTTGTGCAAAAAATGATTCCCACTTAATGCAATACTTTATATATTATAAATAACTTCAAATTCCTTAGAATATATCGGCCCAAGAAAAGATGTTACCTTTGTGGAGCTTTCAGTTTATCCTCTAGTGCAAAAATGATTGAACTGTTGTAAAATAAATAATTTAAGCTTTAAATTTTGAAATTAGTACATTTTAATTTGTTGTTTCTATTTTAATTTCAATTTAATACAAAATTATATTAATAATATTATAGTGTAACATACATATTATTACTTGTGTTTTAATGGTACAAATGAGGGTTTAAATTTTACCTATAAAAGGTGATTAGATTTCATTATTCTATATATCTTAAAACCACTTGAAAGTACTTCAGATAAATTTTATGTTCATATACTTTTGACAACTCTATAAAGGTTCATTCACTTATCTCTTCACGGTCATGCCTATAGAAGGACAACTTGTTGTGCCAACATGGGATTTATCTTGGAGTCTTGTAGCATCAAAAAAATCTACACAAAGGGAAGACAGCACAATTTTAAGACAACATCCTTGACGTAACTCCACAAGGCTTGCATTTCCAATTTTTCTCTTTTTATGTTTACATTATTGTTAAATTATGCTTGAGTTATTTAATTGATTATGTTAATTGGTAAATATTGACACACTAATCAACCATTATTCACAACAATATAAAGTCGTGTTGATTAATTTGTGTGTAAATGACTCTTGTGGATTGTTTGATATGATTTTTGAAACTGTAAGTAGGCAATTTTAGGTTTGAACATCTTAGCAATATTTCGTACTAAGGTGATCCTTCTATCTGTAATCTTCAAGAGGTAAAGTTATTTTCCGTGTTTTGATGCTAAATTAATTTGTCTATATTCCAGAAAAATTTAATGGAAGACACACATACACACACATATAGTAAAAATAAATTAAACATATATTGACTTATGTGTTTTATCATTATAAGTGCAGAGAGAAGCCTGTAAAATAGTAATGGATTGAAATGAAAAATTATTTTTGCTCATTTTTTATTTGCTTTAGTAATTTAGTTGCATGATTTTAACTAAAATCACCATCATTATACTTTAATTAGAGATCTAATTTTGAATTTAAGTTTTACTGTCCAATTTGCTACCATTAGCATAAACCATTAACAAAACATGGCAAGCATTTTTAGACTCTTAAGTATTTTCCAGAATTGATTTAGAACCATTTAAATCGGTCTCCAGCCTAGGACTACTCATTGATAAAGACTACGTATGCATTATGCTACTTGTGGGAAATTTCAAACATTTGCATAATAGTGTCTTGTGAATGTCCTACTTCTCAAAGAGAAAAGTTTCCTTGTTAAAGAAGAAGAAGAAAAGCTAGTCAAAATAAGTTATGAAAATTTATTTTCATTGAAGTAATGAACCTGCTAGCCGGTATGCCTCAATTTAGTGAAGTGGTTGATGGCTTTCGTAACTCTCAAGTTCTATATATACCTCTTTGCATATATTTGTAGAATTGTATTATGTGTGTACTTACCTTTCATATACTGGTTTTAACATGACTCATATGAAATAATCTATTTTCGATTTAAACTTGTAAAAGAACATAACCTTTTGGACAATTCAAAAGTTGGAGAATGTTTTTTACTAATAAATCTGCTACCGCAAGTAAGTGTCAGCGCCTGGAGACTGAACAACATAGCCTGAAGCGGGGTAGTCTAATTCTTGTTACTATATTAAGGTGAAGAACAGTTTGTATTTCAATTTTTGATGTGACCAATTGAAAAATTGCTCTCTATAATTTGATGCTTAGGTATTGGGAATATAAACAATTTAGTATAAGGTAAGTCACACGTATTTAATTGAGAGAAAAAACTGACAATTATATTATTCAATTTATATTTGTAACTCCTATATATTTTTATTAATTTATGTTACTGTATTAAAAAAGTGATTGAAAAGTGTGGAATATACATCTTATACTATTATGAGGTTAATTTCTATTTGCTTACTTGATGACCATTAACGGAAAAAAAAATTCCAGGCTATGATGCTTAAGTTGAAGGTTAGATTATACGATTTTTATATAGTCATTAATATTTGTGCATATACATGAATTTTGCAATTGTTTTTGTCAATGACTAGGTAATAATTGGTCATGATATAAGTTTGCTAGTGATATTTGAAATTACCTACATCCATATATGTGGTAATAGAAACTTCTTGAACAAATTATGCTAAAACATAATTGTTATTCATTTCAA
>NW_019232330.1:0-2696 GCF_002742605.1 Olea europaea var. sylvestris
CAGATTGATCGGAAACAAAAATCGCGACGGGGCCAATTTCGTCATTTTTCGCGACTGTGTCGGAATGGGCTAAATTTTGACAGACCGATCGGAAACAAAAACCGCGCCGGGGTAAATTTCGTCATTTTTCGTGACGGAGTCGGAATGGTCTAAAATTTGACAGATTGATCGGAAACAAAAATCGCGCCTGGGGCGTTTTCGTCATTTTTCACGACGGTGTCGGAATGGGCTAAATTTTGACAGAATGATCGTAAACAAAAATCGCTCTGGGGGCAATTTCGTCATTTTTCGCGACGGTGTCGGAATGGGCTAAAATTTGACAGACTGATCGGAAACAAAAATCGCGCCTGGGGAAATTTCGTCATTTTTCGCGACGGAGTTGAAAGGGCTAAAATCTGACTGACTGATCGATAACAAAAATCGCGCCGGGGGAAATTTCTTAATTTTTCGCACGGGGTCGGAATGGGCTAAAATTTGACAGATTGATCGGAAACAAAAATCGCGTCGGGGGCAATTTCGTAATTTTTCGTGACGATGTCGGAATGGGCTAATGTTTGACAGACTGATCTGAAACAAAAATTGCACCGGGGGCAATTTCATCATTTTTCGCGACGGGGTCGGAATGGGCTAAACTTCGACAGACTGATCGGAAATAAAAACCGCGCCGGGGCAATTTCGTCATTTTTCGCGATGGTGTCGGAATGGGCAAAAATTTGCCAGATTGATCGGAAACAAAACTCGCGATGGGGCCAATTTCGTCAGTTTTCGCGACGGTGTCGAAATTGGCTAAAATTTGCCAGATTGATCGGAAACAAAACTCGCGATGGGGCCAATTTCGTCAGTTTTCGCGACGGTGTCGAAATTGGCTAAAATTTGCCAGATTGATCGGAAACAAAACTCGCGATGGGGCCAATTTCGTCAGTTTTCGCGACGGTGTCGAAATTGGCTAAAATTTGCCAGATTGATCGGAAACAAAACTCGCGATGGGGCCAATTTCGTCAGTTTTCGCGACGGTGTCGAAATTGGCTAAAATTTGCCAGATTGATCGGAAACAAAACTCGCGATGGGGCCAATTTCGTCAGTTTTCGCGACGGTGTCGAAATTGGCTAAAATTTGCCAGATTGATCGGAAACAAAACTCGCGATGGGGCCAATTTCGTCAGTTTTCGCGACGGTGTCGGAATGTGCTAAAATTTTACAGACTGATCGGAAATAAAAATCGCGCCGGGGCAATTTCGTCATTTTTCGTGACAAGTTCGGAATGGGCTCCAATTTGACAGACTGATCGGAAACAAAAATCGCGTCGGGGCAATTTCGTCATTTTTCGCGACAGTGTCGGAATGGACTAAAATTTGGCAGATTGATCGGAAACAAAAATCGCGCCAGGGGCAATTTCGTCATTTTTCGCGACAGTGTCGGAATGGACTAAAATTTGGCAGATTGATCGGAAACAAAAATCGCGCCGGGGGCAATTTCGTCATTTTTCGCGACGGTGTCGGAATGGGCTAAAATTTGACAGACTGATCGGAAACAAAAATCGCGTCGGGGGCAATTTCGTCATTTTTCGTGACGGTGTCGGAATGGGATAAACTTTGACAGGCTGATCGGGAACAAAAATCGCGCCGAGGGTAATTTCATCATTTTTCGCGACGGTATCGGAATGGGCTAAAATTTGACACACTGATCGGAAACAAAAATCGCGCCGTGGGCAATTTCGTCATTTTTCGCGATGGTGTCGGAATGGGCTAAAATTTGAAAGACCAATCGGAAACAAAAATCTCGCCGGGGGTAATATCGTCATTTTTCGCGACGGAGTCGGAATGGGCTATAATTTGACAGATTGATCGGAAACAAAAATCGCGACGTGGCCAATTTCGTCAGTTTTCGCGACTGTGTCGGAATGGGCTAAATTTTGACAGACCGATCGGAAACAAAAATCGCGTCGGGGTAAATTTCGTCATTTTTCGTGACGGAGTCGGAATGGTCTAAAATTTGACAGATTGATCGGAAACAAAAATCGCACCTGGGGCGTTTTCGTCATTTTTCGCGACGGTGTCGGAATGGGCTAAATTTTGACAGAATGATCGTAAACAAAAATCGCTCTGGGGGCAATTTCGTCATTTTTCGCGACGGTGTCGGAATGGGCTAAAATTTGACAGACTGATCGGAAACAAAAATCGCGCCTGGGGAAATTTCGTCATTTTTCGCGACGGAGTTGAAAGGGCTAAAATCTGACTGACTGATCGATAACAAAAATCACGTCGGGGGTAATTTCATTGTTTTTCAAGACGGTGTCGGAATGGGCTAAAATTTGACACACTGATCGGAATCAAAAATCGCGCCGGGGGCAATTTCTTCATTTTTCGCGACGGTGTAGGAATGGGCTAAAATTTCAAAGACTGATCGGAAACCAAAATCGCGCTGGAGGTAATATCGTCATTTTTCGCGACGGAGTCGGAATGGAATAAAATTTGACAGATTGATCAGAAACAAAACTCGCGATGGGTCCAATTTCGTCAGTTTTTGCGACGGTGTCGGAATGGGCTAAAATTTTATAGACTAATCGGAAACAAAAATCGCGTCGGGGGCAATTTCGTCATTTTTCGTGACAAGTTCGGAATGGGGTAAAGTTTGACAGACTGATCGGAAACAAAAATCGCGCCGGGGGCAATTTCGTCATTTTTCGTGACGGTGTCG
>NW_019232331.1:0-2696 GCF_002742605.1 Olea europaea var. sylvestris
AAAAATCACTTTTCATTGGCTTGATTCCAATCGAATTAGACTACCAATTCATCGAAAATGATCAAACCCGAAGTCATCAAAAAAGCAAAAACCTCTTTTCATTGGCTCGATTCCAATCGAATTAGACTAGCAATTTGCCGAAAATGATAAAACCCAAAGCTATCATGAAATCAAAAACAACTTTTCATTAGCTCGATTCCAATCGAATTAGATTACCAATTCATCGAAAATGATTAAACCCGAAGTTATCATGAAATGAAAAACCTCTTTTCATTGGCTCAATTCAAATTGAATTAGACTAGCAGTTCGCCAAAAACGAACATACCCGAAGTTATCATGAAATCAAAAACCACTTTTCATTGGCTCGATTCCAATCAAATTGGACTAGCAATAAGCTAGAAATGAGCAGACCTGAAGTTATCATGAAATCCAAAACTACTTTTCATTGTCTCGATTCCAATCGAATTTGACAAGCAATTTTTCGAAAACAGTTAAACCCCGACGTTATCATAAAATCGAAAGCAACTTTTTACTTAGTCGATTCCAATCGAATTAGGCTAGCAATTAGCTGAAAATGAACAAACCCAAAGTTATCATGAAATAAAAAACCACTTCTCATTGACTCGGTTCCAATCTAATTATACAATCAATTTTTGAAAATGATCAAATCCGAAGTTATCATGAAATCAAAAACCACTTTTCATTAGCCTGATTCCAATCGAATTAGACTACCAATTTCCCAAAGACGAACAAACCCGGTGCTATCATGAAATCAAAAACCACTTTTCATTGGCTCGATTCCAATCGAATTAAAATAACGATTTCCCAATGACGAACAAACCCAATATTATCATGAAATCGAAAGCCACTTTTCATTGGCTCGATTCTAATCGAATTAGACTAGCAATTCTCCAAAAACAAACAAACCCGAAGTTATCATGAAATCAAAACCACTTTTCATTGGCTCGATTCGAATCGAATGAGACTAGCAATTTGCCAAAGACGAACATGCCCGATATTATCATGAAATCGAAAACCACTTTTCATTGTCTCGATTCTAATCGAATTAGACTAGCAATTTCCCCAAAATGATAAAACCTGAAGTTATCATGAAATCAAAAACAACTTTTCATTGGCTCTATTCGAATCGAACTAGTCTAGTATTTCGCCAAGTATGAACAAACCCGAAGTTATCATGAACTCAAAAATCACTTTTCATTGGCTCGATTCCAATCGAATTAGACAAGCAATTCATCAAAAGTGAACAAATCCGAAGTTATCATGAAATCAAAAACAACTTTTCATTGGCTCTATTCTAATCGAATTTGTCTAGTATTTCGCCAAAAAAGAACAAACCCGAAGCTATCATGAAATCCGAAACCAGTTTTCATTGTCTTGATTCCTACCGAATTTGACAAGCAATTTTTCGAAAACAATCAAACCCGACGTTATCATGAAATCGAAAGCAACTTTTCACTGACTCGATTCCAATCGAATTAGGCTAGCAATTAGCCGAAAATGAACAAACCCAAAGTTATCATGAAATAAAAAACCACTTCTCATTGGCTCGGTTCCAATCTAATTATACAATCAATTTTCGAAAAAGATCAAATCCGAAGTTATCATAAAATCAAAAACCACTTTTCATTGGCTCAATTCCAATAGAATTAGACTAGCATTTCGCCAAAAAAATGAACAAAACAGAATTTATCATGAAATCAAAAACCATTTTTCATTGGCTCGAATCCAATCGAATTAGACTAGTAATTCGCCAAAGACGAACATACCCGATACTATCATGAAATCGAAAACCACTTTTCATTGGCTCGATTCTAATCGAATTAGATAAGCAATTTGTCGAAAACGATCAAACCCGAAGTTATCATGAAATCAAATACCACCTTTCATTGGCTCGAATTCTAATAGAATTGGACTAGCGAGCCGCCAAAAATGAACAAACACAAAGTTCTCTTGAAATCAAAAATCACTTTTCATTGGCTCATTTCCAATCGAATTAGACTACCAATTCATCGAAAACGATCAAACCCGAAGTTATCATGAAATCAAAAGCCTCTTTTCATTGGCCCAATTCAAATCGAATTAGACTAGTAAGTCGCCAAAAACGAACAAACCCGAAGTTATCATGAAATAAAAAACCACTTTTCATTGGCTCGATTCCAGTCGAATTGGACTAGCAATAAGCCAGAAATTATCAAACTCGAAGTTATCATAAAATCCAAAACCACGTTTCATTGTCTTGATTCCAGCTGAATTTGACAAGCAATTTTTCGAAAATAATCAAACTCGGTGTTATCATGAAATTGAAAGCAACTTTTCACTGACTCGATTCCAAACGAATTAGACTAGCAATTCGTCGAAAGTGACCAAACCCGAAGTTAATATAAAATCAAAAACCACTTGTCATTGGCTCGATTCCAATCGAATTGGAAAAGTAATTTGTCAAAAATGATCAAACCCGAAGTTATCATGAAATCGCAAACCACTTTTCAATGGCTCGATTCCAACCGAATTAGACAAGCAATTTGTCGAAAACGATCAAACCCGAAGTTATCATGAAATCAAATACCACCTTTCATTGGCTCGAATTCTAAAAGAATTAGACTAGCAAGCCGCCAAAAATGAACAAACCCGAAGTTTTCATGAAATCAAAAATCACTTTTCATTGGCTCGATTCC
>NW_019232332.1:0-2696 GCF_002742605.1 Olea europaea var. sylvestris
GCCCATTCCGACACAGTCGAGAAAGATAACGAAATTGCCACTGGCGCGATTTTTATTTCAGATCAAACTGCCAAATTTCAGCCGACTCCGACACAGTCGAGAAAAATGACGAAATTGCCCCCCGCGCGATTTTTGTTTCCGATCAACAAGTCGAATTTTAGCCAATTCCAACACAGTCGCGAAAAATGACGAAATTACACCAGGCGCGATTTTTGTTCCCGATCAACCTGCCAAATTTGAGCCCATTCCGACACAGTCGAGAAAAATGACGAAATTGCCCCCGTCGCGATTTTTATTTCAGATCAAACTGCCAAATTTCAGCCAATTCTGACACAGTCGAGAAAAATGACGAAATTGCCCCCGGCGCGATTTTTGTTTCCGATCAACCTGTCAAATTTGAGCCCATTCCGATACAGTCGAGATTAATGACGAAATTGCCCCCGACGCGATTTTTGTTTCCGATCAACCTGTCAAATTTGAGCCCATTCCGACACAGTCGAGAAAAATGACGAAATTGCCCCCGGCGCGATTTTTATTTCAGATCAAACTGCCAAATTTCAGCCAATTCCGACACAGTCGAGAAAAATGACGGAATTGCCCCCGGCGCGATTTTTGTTTCCGATCAACAAGTCAAATTTTAGCCAATTCCGACACAGTCGCAAAAAATGACGAAATTACACCCGGCGCGGTTTTTGTTCCCGACAAACCTGTCAAATTTGAACCCATTCCGACACAGTCTAGAAAAATGACGAAATTGCCGCCGGCGCGATTTTTATTTCCGATCAAACTGCAAAATTTCAGCCAATTCCGACGCAGTCGAGAAAAATACCGAAATTGCCCCGGCGCGATTTTTGTTTCCGATCAACCTGTCAAATTTGACCCCATTCCGACACAGTCGGCGCGATTTTTGTCTCCTATCAACCTGTCAAATTTTAGCCAATTCCGACACAGTCGCGAAAAATGACGAAATTGCCCCCGGAACGATTTTTATTTTAGATCAAACTGCCAAATTTTAGCGAATTCTGACACAGTCGAGAAAAATGACGAAATTGGCCCCGGCGCGATTTTTATCTCCGATCAACCTGTCAAATTTTAGCCAATTCCGACACAGTCGCGAAAAATGACAAAATTACACTCGGTGCGATTTTTGTTCCTGATCAACCTGCCAAATTTGAGTCCATTCCGACACAGTCGAGAAAAATGACGAAATTGCCCCCGGCGAGATTTTTATTTCGGATCAAACTGCTAAATTTCAGCCAATTTCGACACGGTCGAGAAAAATGACGAAATTGCACCCGGAGCGATTTTTGTTTTTGATAAACCTGTCAAAATTTAGCCCATTCAGACACAGTCGAGGAAAATGACGAAATTACCGCCGGCGCGATTTTTATTTCCGATCAAACTGCCAAATTTCAACAAATTCCGACACAGTCGAGAAAAATGACGAAATTGCCCCCGGCGCGATTTTTATTTCAGATCAAACTGCCAAATTTCAGCCAATTCTGACACAGTCGAGAAAAATGACGAAATTGCAACCGGCGCGATTTTTGTTTCCGATCGACCTGTCAAATTTGAACCCATTCCGATACAGTCGAGATAAATGACGAAATTGCCCCCGATACGATTTTTGTTTCCAATAAACCTGTCAAATTTGAGCCCATTCCGACACAGTCGAGAAAAATGACGAAATTGCCCCGTCGCGATTTTTGTTTCCGATCAACAAGTCAAATTTCAGCCAATTCCGACACAGTCGCGAAAAGGGACGATATTGCCCCCGGCACGATTTTTGTTTCCGATCGACCTGTCAAATTTTAGCCAATTCCGACACAGTCGCGAAAAGGGACGATATTGCCCCCGGCACGATTTTTGTTTCCGATCGACCTGTCAAATTTTAGCCAATTCCGACACAGTCGCGAAAAGGGACGATATTGCCCCCGGCACGATTTTTGTTTCCGATCGACCTGTCAAATTTTAGCCAATTCCGACACAGTCGCGAAAAGGGACGAAATTACACCCGGCGCGATTGTTGTTCCCGATCAACCAGTCAAATTTTAGCCCATTCCGACACAGTCGAGAAAAATGACGAAATTGCCCCGTCGCGATTTTTGTTTCCGATCAACAAGTCAAATTTTAGCCAATTCCGACACAGTCGCGAAAAGGGACGAAATTACACCCGGCGCGATTGTTGTTCCCAATAAACCCGTCAAATTTGAGCCCATTCCGACACAGTCGAGAAAAATGAAAAAATTGCCGCCTGCGCGATTTTTATTTCCGATCAACCTTTCAAATTTGAGCCCATTCCGACACAGTCGAGAAAAATAACGAAATTGCCCCTGGCGCGATTTTTATTTCTGATCAAACTGCCAAATTTCAGCCAATTCGGACAAAGTCGAGAAAAATGCCGAAATTGCTCCGTCGCGATTTTTGTTTCCGATCAACCTGTCAAATTTTACCCCATTCCGACACAGTCTAGAAATATGACGAAATTGCCCCCGGCGCGATTTTTATTTCAGATCAAACTGCCAAATTTTAGCCAATTCTGACACAGTCGAGAAAAATGACGAAATTGGCCCCGGCGCGATTTTAGTCTCCGATCAACTGGTCAAATTTTAGCCAATTCCGTCACAGTCGCGAAAAATGACGAAATTGCTCCGGCGCGATTTTTGTTTCCGATCAACCTGTCAAATTTGAGCCCA
>NW_019232333.1:0-2696 GCF_002742605.1 Olea europaea var. sylvestris
TTTTGCATAAGTTACGCTCATTTCTTCGAAGGTCGAAAATCCAAGCGTTAAAATATATACGAGTGGTCGTTCATCAAAAAAGGACGAAAATCCTAATACGTCATTACGATATCGTGAGCTAAACCCAAAACGGTCGTAACATTTCCAAAAAGTATTTGTGGTCGCATAACGGACACCGTCCGCAAAAGTTAAGCTCAATTCTTCGAACGCCGTCAATCCAAATATGCAGCTGCATGTTCCTCAAAAAATGGTCAAAATCTCTCATACGTCACGACTAAGTTGTGAGTTCAATCCAAAAGGGTCGCTACATTTCCGAAAAGTACTTATGGGCCCAAAACGGACACCGTTTGCATAAGTTACGCCTCATTTCTTCGAAGGTCGAGAGTCCAAGCGTTAAAAATATGCGAGTGGTCGTTCTTCAAAAAAAGGACGAAAATCCTGATACGTCATTACAAATCGTGAGCTAAACCTTAAACGGTCGCAACATTTCCAAAAAGTACTTATGGTCGCATAACGGACACCGTCTGCAAAAGTTAAGCTCAATTCTTCGAACGCCGTCAATCCAAATATGCAGCTGCACGTTCCTCAAAAAATGGTCAAAATCCCTCATACGTCACGACGAAGTTGTGAGTTCAATCCAAATGGCTTGCTACATTTCCGAAACGTACTTATGGGCCCAAAACGAACACCGTTTGCATAAGTTACGCCTCATTTCTTCGAAGGTCGAATGTCCAAGCGTTAGAAATATGCGAGTGGTCGTTCTTCAAAAAAAGGTCGAAAACCCTAATACGACATTACAAAATGGTGAGCTAAACCCAAAACGGTCGCAACATTTCCAAAAAGTACTTATGGTCGCATAACGCACACCGTCTACAAAAGTTAAGCTCAATTCTTCGAACGCCGTCAATCCAAATATGCAGCTGCACGTTCCTCAAAAAATGGTCAAAATCCCTCGTACGTCACGACGAAGTTGTGAGTTCAATCCAAAACGGTCGCTACATTTCCGAAAAGTACTTATGGGCCCAAAACGGACACCGTTTGCATAAGTTACGCCTCATTTCTTCGAAGGTCGAGAGTCCAAGCGTTAAAAATATGCGAGTGGTCGTTCTTCAAAAAAAGGACGAAAACCCTAATACGTCATGATGAAATCCTGAGCTAAACCCAAAACGGTCGCAACATTTTCGAAAAGTACTCATGGTCGCATAACGGACACCGTCTGCGAAAGTTATGCTCAATTCTTCGAACGCCGTCAATCCAATTATGCAGCTGCACGTTCTTCAAAAAATGGTCAAAATCCCTCATACGTCACGACAAATTTGTGAGTTCAATCCAAAAGGGTCGCTACATTTTCGAAAAGTACTTATGCGCCCAAAACGGACCCCGTTTGCATAAGTTACGCCTCATTTCTTCGAAGGTCGAGAGTCCAAGCGTTAAAAATATGCGAGTGGTCGTTCTTCAGAAAAAGGACGAAAACCCTAATACGTCATTACGAAATCGTGAGCTAAACCTAAAACGGTCGCAACATTTTCGAAAAGTACTCATGGTCGCATAACGGACACCGTCTGCGAAAGTTATGCTCAATTCTTCGAACGCCGTCAACCCAAATATGCAACTGCACGTTCCTCAAAAAATGGTCAAAATCCCTCGTACGTCACGACGAAGTTGTGAGTTCAATCCAAAACGGTCGCTACATTTCCGAAAAGTACTTAGGGGCCCAAAACGGACACCGTTTGCATAAGTGACGCCTCATTTCTTCGAAGGTCGAGAGTCCAAGCGTTAAAATATATCCGAGTGGTCGTTCTTCAAAAAAAGGACGAAAATCCTAATACGTCATTACGAAATCGTGAGCTAAACCCTAAACGGTCGCAACATTTCCGAAAAGTACTCATGGTCGCATAACGGACACCGTCTGCGAAAGTTATGCTCAATTCTTCGAACGCCGTCAACCCAAATATGCAACTGCACGTTCCTCAAAAAATGGTCAAAATCCCTCGTACGTCACGACGAAGTTGTGAGTTCAATCCAAAAGGGTCGCTACATTTTCGAAAAGTACTTATGCGCCCAAAACGGACACCTTTTGCATAAGTTACGCTCATTTCTTCGAAGGTCGAGAGTCCAAGCGTTAAAATATATCCGAGTGGTCGTTCTTCAAAAAAAGGACGAAAATACTAATACGTCATTACGAAATCGTGACCTAAACCCTAAACGGTCGCAACATTTCCAAAAAGTACTTATGGTCGCATAACGGACACCGTCTGCAAAAGTTAAGCTCAATTCTTCGAACGCCGTCAATCCAAATATGTAGCTGCACGTTCCTCTAAAAATGGTAAAAATCCCTCGTACGTCATGACGAAGTTGTGAGTTCAATCCAAAAGGGTCGCTACATTTCTGAAAAGTATTTATGGGCCCAAAACGGACACCGTTTGCATAAGTTACGCCTCATTTCTTCGAAGGTCGAGAGTCCAAGCGTTAAAATTATGCGAGTGGTCGTTCTTCAAAAAAAGGATGAAAATCCTAATACGTCATTACGAAATCGTGAGCTAAACCCAAAACGGTCGCAACATTTCCAAAAAGTACTTGTGGTCCGCAAAAGTTAAGCTCAATTCTTCGAAAGCCGTCAATCCAAATATGCAGCTGCACGTTCCTCAAAAAATGGTCAAAATCCCTCATACGTCACGACGAAGTTGTGAGTTCAA
>NW_019232334.1:0-2696 GCF_002742605.1 Olea europaea var. sylvestris
AACCTGTCAAATTTTAGCCCATTCCGACACCGTCGTGAAAAATGACGAAATTACCCCTGGCGCGATTTTTGTGTCCGATCTACCAACCGAATTTTAGCCCATTCCGACACCGTCGCGAAAAATGACGAAATTACCCCTAGCACGATTTTTGTTTCCGATCAACCTGTCAAATTTTAGCCCATTCCGACACCGTCGCGAAAAATGACGAAATTACCCCTAGCACGATTTTTGTTTCCGATCAACCTGTCAAATTTTAGCCCATTTCGACGCCGTCGCGAAAAATGACGAAATTACCCCTGCCGCGATTTTTGTGTCCGATCTACGTGTCGAATTTTAGCCCATTCCGACACCGCCGCGAAAAATGACGAAATTACTCCTGGCACGATTTTTGTTTCCGATCAACCTGTCAAATTTTAACCCAATCCGACTCCGTTGCGAAAAATGACTAAATTGCCCTTTGGGCAATTTTTGTTTCCGATCAACCTGTCCAATTTTACACCATTTCGACACCGTCGCGAAAAATGACGAAATTACCCCTGGCGCGATTTTTGTGTCCGATCTACCTGTCGAATTTTAGCCCATTCCGACACCGTGGCGAAAAATGACGAAATTACCCCTGGCACGATTTTTGTTTCCGATCAACCTGTCAATCTTTAGCCCATTCCGACACCGTCGAGAAAAATGACGAAATTACCCCTGGCACGATTTTTGTTTTCGATCAACCTGTCAAATTTTAGCCCATTCCGACACCGTCGTGAAAAATGACGAAATTACCCCTGGCGCGATTTTTGTGTCCGATCTACGTGTCGAATTTTAGCCCATTCCGACACCGTCGCGAAAAATGACGAAATTCCCCTGGCCCGATTTTTGTTTCCGATCAACCTGTTAAATTTTAGCCCATTCCAACACCGTCGCGAAAAATGACGAAATTACCCCTGGCGCGATTTTTGTGTCCGATCTACGTGTCGAATTTTAGCCCATTCCGACACCGTCGCGAAAAATGACGAAATTCCCCTGGCCCGATTTTTGTTTCCGATCAACCTGTTAAATTTTAGCCCATTCCAACACCGTCGCGAAAAATGACGAAATTACCCCTGGCGCGATTTTTGTGTCCGATCTACGTGTCGAATTTTAGCCCATTCCGACACCGTCGCGAAAAATGACGAAATTCCCCTGGCACGATTTTTGTTTCCGATCAACCTGTCAAATTTTAGCCCATTCCGACACCGTCGTGAAAAATGACGAAATTACCCCTGGCGCGATTTTTGTGTCCGATCTACGAATCGAATTTTAGCCCATTTCGACACCGTCGCGAAAAATGACGAAATTACCCCTCGCACGATTTTTGTTTCCGATCAATCTGTCAAATTTTAGCCCATTTCGACAGCGTCGCGAAAAATGACGAAATTACCCCTGGCGCGATTTTTGTGTCCGATCTACGTGTCGAATTTTAGCCCATTCCGACACCGTCGCGAAAAATGACGAAATTACCCCTGGCGCGATTTTTGTGTCCGATCTACCTGTCGAATTTTAGCCCATTCCGACACCGTGGCGAAAAATGACGAAATTACCCCTGGCACGATTTTTGTTTCCGATCAACCTATCAATTTTTAGCCCATTCCGACACCGTCGCGAAAAATGACGAAATTACCCCTGGCGATTTTTGTGTCCGATATACCTGTTGTATTTTAGCCCATTCCGACACCGTCGCGAAAAATGACGAAATTATCCCTGGCACGATTTTTGTTTTCGATCAACCTGTCAAATTTTAGCCCATTCCGACACCGTCGCGACAATTTACGAAATTACCCCTGGCACGATTTTTGTTTTCGATCAAGCTGTCAAATTTTAGCCCATTCCGACACCGTCGCGAGAAATGTCGAAATTGCCCCTGGCACGATTTTTGTGTCCGATCTACCTATCGAATTTTAGCCCATTCCGACACCGTCGCGAAAAATGACGAAATTACCCCTGGCACGATTTTTGTTTTCGATCAACCTGTCAAATTTTGGCCCATTCCGACACCGTCGCAAAAAATGAAGAAATTACCCCTGGCGCGATTTTTGTGTCCGATCTACGTGTCGAATTTTAGCCCATTCCGACAACGTCGCGAAAAATGACGAAATTACCCTTGGCACGATTTTTGTTTTCGATCAACCTGTCAAATTTTAGCCCATTCCGACACCGTCGCGAAAAATGACGAAATTACCCCTGGCACGATTTTTTTTTTCGATCAACCTGTCAAATTTTAGCCCATTCCGACACCGTCGCGAGAAATGACGAAAATACCCCTGGCGCGATTTTTGTGTCCGATCTACGTGTCGAATTTTAGCCCATTCCGACACCGTCGCGAAAAATGACGAAATTACACCTCGCACGATTTTTGTTTCCTATCAACCTGTCAAATTTTAGCCCATTTCGACACCGTCGCGAAAAATGACGAAATTACCCCTGGCGCGATTTTTGTTTTCGATCAACCTGTCAAATTTTAGCCCATTCCGACACCGTCGCGAAAATTTACGAAATTACCCCTGGCACGATTTTTGTTTTCGATCAAGCTGTCAAATTTTAGCCCATTCCGACACCGTCGCGAGAAATGACGAAATTGCCCCTGGCACGATTTTTGTGTCCGATCTACGTGTCGAATTTTAGCCCATTCCGACACCGTCGCGAAAAATGACGAAATTACCCCTGGC
>NW_019232335.1:0-2696 GCF_002742605.1 Olea europaea var. sylvestris
TTTTCGGAATTTAATTGGAAAAATCGAATGATTAAATAATCTATTCACAACTTCAAATGGTTACGAGTACAGTAATAAGATATCAGTGGATTTTATGTTTTTATTCCCAAATAAGATAGAATAAACCAATACCTTGAAATAGAAACCAATACCTTGGCTTTGTTGGAGCATACTCTTTTATCATTTCATTTATATTTATAATGGATAATTGATTTGGAATTATTTCCTGCAAATTACATAATCATCGCGTGTATTATCTTGCTCATTTACTTGCTTTCAATATTAAGATTCAGAAATTTGAATGTTTACTTTGTGATTTCGTATTGCAGCTCTCTTGAGGGACATGCTTACTCAACTTTACTCTAAGAGGAATTGAACATAACAGGTCAAATATTATGTCAGCCTATCCCATCCTCGACCCATAGAAAAATGGGGAACGTCGTTTTTTTTTTTCCTTTTTCTTTAGGTGCTACTGGTAGTGACTTTTTTATATAGAAATAATTGGTCCAGCATTTTAAGCAATTTTTTTCCTTTAATTTCATCAAGATGTAGGTCGAAAGTGTGTGTATATATGTGTGTACGATAAAAACTATAATGTAATGGCTCGCTTATATGCTAGGTGAACTTCCTGGTTTATCATCATAATTCATAATCCAAGTTCATAAGTTTGTGACAGTGCTGAGATTATAAATTATCAAAATTATTCAATGGATCCATAAAGACTATATTAATCGACCGTTCATTTTTATTTTTATAATTTTTTTCCAAAACATTCTTGATTCTTGAAGTTCTCGAGTAATAATCGTCTGAGATTAAGGTTGTATTATTTTCCTGACTTGTAACTTTATAATTTTGTGCTTATTCGAAGCACAAGATAATTTATTAAATTTTGTAATTATTGTGCTATTGGAATGCTTTTGCACTATTGAACTGCAAACGACGTTCATATAGTTACAGTTGATGTAAATGCAATCAATCTAATGACGATATATATTTTCTTCCTTCTGAAACAAAGTGTTTAGGATCGTTGTGGTACAAAAATGTATTAATTTTAATTGCGACATTGAAGTCGTTCTTAAAGCACAAAACAATATAGATGTCATTCAAATAAAAAAAAGTAGAGTGAAAAACATAACGATATTGAAACCGTTCCCGTAATAAAAAATGATTTCTATATCATTTCAGTATGAAATATACACTGCTTAACTAATTTTGGTGATGACATAAAAGTCGTTATGACTATACATAAACGATATATAAGTCGTTCTAGTACAAAAATGCATTCATTCTAAGAATGACATGGAAGTTGTTCCTGAAAGTCAAAACGATATAGATGTCCTTTCAATAAAAAAAAGTGCACTGAACAACCTAACGATATTGAAAGCATGACAGGTAGTTGTGGACGGTCAAATCTACTTTTAGCTAGAATGATATAATTATCGTTTTATATGAAAAGAAACGGTATCTATGTCGTTATACTTGTAATTTAAATTGAAACGGTTTCAAACTATTCAAATTTGTACTAAAACGATATAAAAGTCGTTACTTTATTTGTAATTTTATGTATAACGATATCAATATCGTTTTAATACAAGTTTGACGACGTTGATATCGTTTTAGTTTAAATCATAACTAAAACTACACGCATATCGTTTCAGTTAAAATAAAACAATACTTATATCGTTTTTGCTAAAAATAATGATTCGACCGTCCCGACCACCGAACATGCATTTGACATATGTAGGATGATCAAAATAAGTAATCAAGTGGGTTCGATCTCCCTTAAAAGGAACTATGAGAACATTTTCGTTCTCATGATTGTATACCATCTTCAAACTATTCCGACAGAAAGTATTTTCGTTTGCTCTTTCCAAGTCATTCGAGTGGTATCAACCCACTTGAGAACCTCTTTCGATCGTCCTACATGTCCTAAAAGTATGATGGGTGGTTGTTTACAGTCGAATCGTTATTTTTATCCAGAACGATATAATTATCGTTTTATATGAAAAGAAACGATATTTACGTCGTTATACTTGTGATTTGAATTGGAACGATTTCAAACTCGTCAAATTTGTACTAAAACGATATGAATGTCGTTACTTTATTTGTGATTTTGATATATAACGATATCAATATCATTTCAATACAATTTTGACGACGTTGATATCGTTTTAGTTTAAATCATAACTAAAACTACACGCATATCGTTTCAGTTAAAATAAAACGATACTTTTATCGTTTTTGCTAAAAATAATGATTTGGCCGTCCACGACCACCAAACATGCATCTGACATATGTAGGATAATCAAAATAGATAATTAAGTGGATTCGATCTCCCTCAAAAGAAACTATGAGAATATTTTTGTTCTCATGATTGTATACCACCTTCGAACTATTCTGACAGAAGTATCTTCGTTTGCTTTTTCTAAGTCATTCGAGTGGCATCAACCCACTTGATAACATCTTTCGATCATCCTACATATGTTGAAAGCATGACGGATGGTTGTGGACGATCGAATCGTTATTTTTATCCAGAACGATATAATTATCGTTTTGTATGAAAAGAAACGATATCTACGCCGTTATACTTGTGAATTGAATTGGAACGATTTTAAACTCGTCAAATTTGTACTAAACGATATAAATGCCGTTACTTTATTTGTGATTTTGACACTTAATGATATCATTATCGTTTC
>NW_019232336.1:0-2695 GCF_002742605.1 Olea europaea var. sylvestris
AATAATAATAATAATAATAAAGCGCCGTGGCTGAAGCTAGCGATTTGGCGCACAATATAGAACACTGTTGTTGGATAGGTTGAATTTATTGCAATGTGAATGATGACACCGTGTCCAAGTTCTGATTATAACGGTCTTGAGAACTTTGTTCAAATTTGAGATACTTCATGAGTTGGTATAAATGCTGAGGGATTAAGCTAGATCCGAGCCTTGCATGGTGAACCATGAACTGCTTTGCTTGCTGTTTAGTATGTGTTTTGCTTGGTGAAGATTGTGCATGGTGCATTTGTTAGCTTTGGATTAATGGTTTGTGTAGAAAATGTTAATATGATTTCATTTGCATTCTGGAAGCTGTGAGAAATCCTTCTCATTGGTTGATATGTTTTGTTGTTTAACACCGTTACAGTCCTACTGGTGTTTTTAACTGTTGGTGGTGAAATTGTCGAGTGGCATAACTATTGAACCATTTCATTTAAACTCTGAGTTGTTCAGAGAAAACTCAATTAATTACTCAGAACTAGTCACCAACACACTCCTTGCCTGCAGACGAAATTCATTTTTTATCAAATTTGTTACTCGTCTACTATTTTAGTAATTGAGTGACAACGAGACTTGAATGTACAACCTATGCATAGCTTAAGTTGTCAAGTGGGAACTCATTTGAACAACATGACAGTAGAAAATGCAGATTAGGACTTCTAGACTAAAGATGAGATAATGCTTCTAGAGCCTTCTAGCACACATATGGCATTTGCTATAAAAACATTCATTAGGTAAAATGTGGGAACAGATAAGATGTTAAATAGTTCTGATATGCTAGAAAATTAATTGAAAGATGAGTTATCTGAACATTCTAGCAGTTTCACATTTCATCTTGATCAGCTTGATGTGTCCATTGCTGAATTTTCTCTCTGATATGTCCTTCCATAGCTTTGCACTGAACCCCTCCACCAAGAATTTTATTGAATTTTATTGTGTCCTCTTTAGTAATGGACACGAATTGCTTCAGAACTCTGTTAATGACTGAAAGATGTTTTCACTCTGGAGAAAAATAATTACATTAGGCAAAGGCCCACAGTTCTTCTGCTATTAATCATGAATTTTTGGAAGAGCGTTATTAGTTAATTGAGATCAAAACAAGTTAATAAATCATCATATTGGTGATGTGGTATATATATCATGTTCTTCCTATATCACTTGATGGTAGAATATAATGAGATTATGTCTCAATAGTTTTACATTTTGCGAAATTCACGTATATTCTTTTTCATCATAGCAATATTTTCCAAAATACCACTGATACTGACCACTTTGCCTTTCTTCTGTACAAAGGAATCAGGCTGATGTTGATGCGATTATGCTGGAGATTGATGGAACCCCAAACAAATCAAAATTGGGGGCTAATGCAATTCTAGGAGTTTCTCTTAGTGTATGTCGAGCTGGAGCTGGAGCAAAAGGGATACCCCTCTACAAACACATTCAGGAAATATCAAACACCAAAGAGCTTGTTATGCCAGTCCCAGCATTCAATGTGATTAATGGAGGTAGCCATGCTGGTAACAACCTGGCCATGCAAGAATTCATGATACTACCAGTAGGAGCAACCTCATTTTCTGAGGCACTTCGGATGGGTAGTGAAGGTCAGTAAACTAGATTTTCCCCTCCTCATTGAAGCATTCTCTTAATTGCTCCCGATATAAATTTAGTTAAGATATTAACATATTACAGGATAGTCCATCAACTAAAAGGCATGGCCCTTGATTAAATAGTACCAAATTTGAGGCTTGGGAATAACTCCCGCCAATGTGACTCGGATCCATCTAATCATTTATTTATGTCCTTCTATATGTGGATTTCTTGATTAATATGTTCATGAAAAACAAAGGAGATTAGTATATGAAAAGTTTATCCTCTAAGTCTTTGTGTAATACTATGAAGAAAATCCCCTCACCCCCTCTCTCTGTGTATGATTTTGATCATTAATTATTGTATTTGTGACGAAGTATTATGCAATAACCTAACACTAATTTTCTTCACTTTGGCAAAAACAGTTTATCACATTCTGAAAGGAATTATCAAAGCTAAATATGGGCAAGATGCATGCAATGTTGGGGATGAAGGTGGATTTGCTCCTAATGTTCAGGATAACAGGGAAGGATTGGTATTGCTCATGGATGCAATTGAAAAGGCGGGTTACACAGGAAAGGTAAAGTCACCTCTTCTATGTCTCCCTCACAATTGCTATTAATTTTCACTTGTACAATTCGTGGATTAAAAAAATAATGGTCCAGATCAAAATCGGTATGGATGTTGCTGCTTCTGAGTTCTTGACGAAGGACGGGAAGTATGATCTCAATTTCAAGAAACAACCAAATGATGGTGCTCATGTGCTGAAGGCTGAGAGCCTTGGTGATCTATATAGGGAGTTTATCAGAGATTTCCCTATTGTATCAATTGAAGATCCATTTGACCAAGATGATTGGAGTTCATGGTCATCACTACAATCCTCAGTTGATATCCAGCTTGTGGGTGATGACTTGTTGGTTACGAATCCAAAAAGAATAGCTGAAGCAATTCAGAAGAAGTCTTGCAATGCTTTGCTATTGAAGGTATGAGTTTAAAATAACTTCTATACCACAGTGAGGCCCCCAACCCGTCCCACCCCCACCCTTAAAAAAAAAAAAAAAAAAAAAAC
>NW_019232337.1:0-2695 GCF_002742605.1 Olea europaea var. sylvestris
CCCCGGCACGATTTTTGGTTCCGATCAACCTGTCAAATTTTAGCCCATTCCTACATAGTTGCGAAAAATGACGAAATGGCCCCGGCGCGATTTTTGTTTCCGATCAACCTGTCAAATTTTAACCCATTCCGACACAGTCGCGAAAATGACGAAATTGCCCCCGACGCGATTTTTGTTTCCGATCAAACTGCCAAATTTCAGCCCATTCCGACACAGTCGCGAAAAATGACTTTTTCCCCCACGCGTGGTTTTTGTTTCCGATCCACCAATCAAATTTTAGCCGATTCCGACACCGTTGCGAAAAATGTCCAAATTGCCCCCGGCGCGATTTTTGTTTCCGTTCAACCTGTCAAATTTTAGCCAATTTCGACACAGTTGCGAAAAATGACGGAATTATCCCCGGCGCTATTTTTGTTCCCGAACAACCTGTCATATTTGAGCCCATTCCGACACAGTCGCGAAAAATGACAAAATTGCCCCTGCGTGATTTTTGTTTCCGATCAACCTATCAAATTTTAGCCCATTTCTACACAGTCGCGAAAAATGACGAAACTGCCCCCGGCGCGATTTTTGTTTCCGATCAACCTGTCAAATTTTAGCCAATTCTGACACAGTTGCGAAAAATGACGAAATTTCCCGGCGCGATTTTTATTCCCGATCATCTTGTCAAATTTAAGCCCATTCCGACACTGTCGAGAAAGACGACGAAATTGCCCCCGACTCGATTTTTGTTTCCGATCAACCTGTCAAATTTTAGCCCATTCCGACACAGTCTCGAAAAATGAGGAAATTGTCACCAGCGCGGTTTTTGTTTCCGATCAACCAATCAAATTTTAACCCATTCCGACACCGTAGCGAAAAATGACAAAATTGCACTCGGCACGATTTTTGTTTCCGATCAACCTGTCAAATTTTAGCTAATTCCGACACAGTCGCGAAAAATGACGAAACTGTCCCCGACGCGGTTCTTGTTTCCGATCAACCAGTCATATTTTAGCCCATTCCGACATCGTCGTGAAAAATGACAAAATTGCCCATGGCACGATTTTTGTTTCCGATCAACCTGTCAAATTTTAGCTAATTCCGACACAGTCGCGAAAAATGACGAAACTGTCCCCGACGCGGTTCTTGTTTCCGATCAACCAGTCATATTTTAGCCCATTCCGACATCGTCGTGAAAAATGACAAAATTGCCCATGGCACGATTTTTGTTTCCGATCAACCTGTCAAATTTTAGCCAATTCCGACACGGTCGCGAAAAATGACGAAATTGCCACCGGCGCGATTTTTGGTTCCGATCAACCTGTCAAATTTTAGCCCATTCCTACACAGTTGCGAAAAATGACGAAATGGCCCCCGGCACGATTTTTTGTTTCCGATCAACCTGTCAAATTTTAGCCAATTCTGACATAGTTGCGAAAAATGACGAAATTTCCCGGCGCGATTTTTATTCCCGATCATCTTGTCAAATTTAAGCCCATTCCGACACAGTCGAGAAAGACGACGAAATTGCCCCCGACTCGATTTTTGTTTTCGATCAACCTGTCAAATTTTAGCCCATTCCGACACAGTCTCGAAAAATGAGGAAATTGTCACCAGCGCCGTTTTTGTTTCCGATCAACCAATCAAATTTTAACCCATTCCGACATCGTCGCGAAAAATGACAAAATTGCACCCGGCACGATTTTTGTTTCCGATCAACCTGTCAAATTTTAGCCAATTCCGACACAGTCGCGAAAAATGACGAAACTGTCCCCGACGCGGTTCTTGTTTCCGATCAACCAGTCATATTTTAGCCCATTCCGACATCGTCGTGAAAAATGACAAAATTGCCCATGGCACGATTTTTGTTTCCGATCAACCTGTCAAATTTTAGCCAATTTCGACAGTTGCGAAAAATGACGAAATTGCCCTCAACGCGATTTTTGTCTCCGATCAACTTGTCAAATTTTAGCCCATTCCGACACCGTCGCGAAAAATAACAAAATTACCCCCGTGCGATTTCTGTTTCCGATCAACCTGTCAAATTTTAGCCAATTCCGACACAGTCGCGAAAAATAACTAAATTGCCACCGGAGCGGTTTTTGTTCACGATCAACCTGTCAAATTTGAGCCCATTCCGACACCATTGCAAAAAATGACGAAATTGCCCCGACGCGGTTTTTGTTTCCGATCGATCTGTCAAAATTTAGCCCATTCCGACACAGTCGCGAAAAATGAAGAAATTGCCCCTGCCGCGGCTTTTGTTTCCGATCAACCAGTCAAATTTTAACCCATTTGGAAACAATCGAGAAAAATGTCGAAATTGCCCCCGGCGAGATTTTTATTTCCGAGCAACCTGCCAAATTTCAGCCCATTCCGACACAGTCGCAAAAAATGACGAAATTGCCCCCTGCGCGATTTTTGTTCCTGATCAGCCCGTCAAATTTGAGCTCATTCCGACACAGTCGCGAAAAATGACGAAATTGCCCCCGGCACGATTTTTGGTTCCGATCAACCTGTCAAATTTCAGCCCATTCCTACATAGTTGCGAAAAATGACGAAATGGCCCCGGCGCGTTTTTTTGTTTCCGATCAACCTGTCAAATTTTAACCCATTCCGACACAGTCGCGAAAATGACGAAATTGCCCCCGACGCGATTTTTGTTTCCGATCAAACTGCCAAATTTCAACCCATTCCGACACAGTCGCGAAAA
>NW_019232338.1:0-2695 GCF_002742605.1 Olea europaea var. sylvestris
AATCTATTTTTACTCTGAAAAGTAAAATAATTAAGTGCTCATTTGAGCCCCGTTATTTCTTAATAACGTAATTTGAAATAATAGATTGATGAATAATGTATAGTTAAAAAATAAAGAAAAGTTTTGTATTTACGTGTGATATTATGTTACTGAAGAATGTATGATTGAAAAGAAGAGATGAAAAAATATATTCTGAAACTAATGAAAATCAAACAAGAGCCAAAGAGACTATTGGTGTTAATTTTAATTAATGACTCTTTAAAGCAGCAAATATTTTACATTTAAAGAATCTCTTTGAGATGTTCTCACTCTCTGCATTTGAAGATGATTTACATTTTTATTTTCACATATGAAGAGTCTGTTGAACTACTCAAAATAAAGACCGACTCTCTAAAATCAATAATGCTATGTAGCCACATTCTTTGACACAAAGAATGACACAATGAGGTGGAAATTGGTTTTAAAAAAAAAAATAATAAAGAGAGAGAGAGAAAGGAAAGGAAATGGCACAGAGACCAATTTGTTTGAAATTTTTAAAACCATTGCCTCGACCCGGCCCAAATTTTAAACCCATTTCTCTGTTAAAACCCGTCAGCCCATTTCATATGCATTTTCGCTTCGACCTCCCATTTCAGCTCACAACACTCGTCATTTTGCCCTAAATGTTACTAAGCGGCTGTTCAATTGGTACCGATTACCAGAGAGCTTAGGTGAAACGCTGTCGAAAACCATGGTTTGTCGAAATACTCGGTGTTTCAGTTTTGAGACGGTTAGGCACTTCTAGTTGATTTGTAGTTGCTACCGCAAATCGTCTTCGACCATATCTAGAGAAAGCTCAGGTATATAAGTATCAAATTCACGTTTCAATAAATTTGTTGAAATACCTTGTGTACCGCTCTGTTTTGTTTAATTTTGTCTGAAACGATGAAGAAGTGGCCCATTCATAACCCTAAATTTCAGAGCATTTGTTTTAGATCCTTTTATCTCGCCTCTCTTTCGTTTAGGGTTTTGTTGTAAAATGTCAATTTCTCTGCAGTGATATGAATTTCTCTACAACAGATATGTGATTTTGTCTTAAATAATTTGTTATATGATTTCCCAATTTTTACCTATACAATGGAGATTATGTTTTGAGTACGAAAGATGGAAACTTGCAGTAGCCCCCCCATAGACAAATGGGCCATAGACAAATGGGATGTGTTACCAAATTCTATTAAAACAACTAATTGAACATGTAATCAATAATTAGAAATTGCAATCTAGGATGTAATTAGATAACTTTCAGCGACATAATAATCAGTCTCTAATACCAGGTTATAATGCAGACATTGTTTAGATCATTCTGTATACTCGCTAGCTCAGTGGTTTTTGAATTTAGGTCTTTGCGATAGAATATTTGAGTAGTTTCTCTCAATTGCTAAGTAAATAGTATATAGACGGAGGCAAATATAATTACTTTTTGGGAAAATGAATCATTTCTCTAATTGGCCTCAACATTTTACTGTAAAGCTTAATCAGAGACAGCTCATACAAATCATTTGACCCCTATTCCCTCTAAAGCTCCTCTTAGGAGAATCCCTTCTGTACGCTCAAACTTAAAGGAACCTATGAACTCACTTATAAGGAAACTCGTCAAGTAGGTATCCGTTAATTCCTTCGAGTTTCATTCTTGCAAATGTACTTCCCAGGCATTTTGAACAAAAGCCAAATTTTCGCCTCTCTCAACTTCATCCCATTACCTGTGTTTCTTATAATATGAGCTTTGGGAACCATCTACTTAGTATGGGTAAACTAACTATAGAATATAGTTGAAGAGAATCAGTGAAGTAGTGAAATTTAGTTGGGGTGATGCAAAATGAAAACTACTACAGCATCCATCTTACTCAATCTTTTGAATTATTCTTATGCTGGCTTTTAAGTCATCTGACTAACTTAATTGATACAATGCCATCTTTGTGAGAAATTCCAGCCTTTGAACATAAGTATACCTATAAGACTTGTTAATACCAAACCACATGTTTCCTGCAGATAGAGAGATTACTTTATTTGCTTCTGTTAACTCATTTCATGTTTTGACTGAGAGAGTCTGCGATTATCATTTTGTTTGGTGTTTGATTCCCAGGTTAAAATGAGAGGGAAGAATTATGGAGTATGCCATAGTTGTAGATTGAAGGGACATTTTTTCGCGGACTGCGCGAATAAACCACCTTGCCCATGGTGTAAACATTCATTTTTGAAGTGCTTCGAGGTGGAGAAGAACACTAACAACAAAGGCAAACTATTCGAAATGTGCAACGTGAAATGTGGTTATTGGGAGTGGGTGGAAAAGAAGGAAACGGGTGCTGAATCGAGTTCAGTCACTAGCACTCAGGATTTGTCTTGCATGTTCGAAACACGATGCCGATTAATTTGTGATCAAGACATGGAGATTGCTATGAACGTGACTATACGCAAATGAGGAAAGCACGTCACCAAATGGGAGAAGAATGGACAGTCGTCGGCCTAAGCTAAATTTTATTCGTTTCGAATGAAATTGTAACTCCAATTATGTAAATGAAATTGTCTAGGTTGTAAAATAACTGGTGTTCCAATGTTGTTCACTTGAATCTAATATCTTGTGTGAACCATGTTTAATTGGGAAGTATGGAGCCAAACGTTTGGAATTGATTCCACACAGTTACCCCCCCCCCCCCAC
>NW_019232339.1:0-2695 GCF_002742605.1 Olea europaea var. sylvestris
GGGCCCATAAGTACTTTTCGGAAATGTAGCGAGAATTTTGGATTGAACTCACAACTTCTTCGTGACGTTTGAGGGATTTCAACCATTTTACGATGAACGAGCTCTTGCATATTTACAACGCTTTGATTGCCGGCGTTCGAAGGTTGAGCGTGATTTTTGCAGACGGCGTCCGTTTTTGGCCCATAAGTCTTTTTTGGGAATGTAGCGAGCATTTTGGATTCAACTCACAACTTCATCGTGACGTTTGAGGGATTCCAGCAATTTTTCGAAGAACGAGCACTTGCATATTTTCAACGCTTGGATTGCCGACGTTCGAAGAATTGAGCGTGACTTTCACAGACGGTTTCCGTTTTGGGTCCATAAGTACTTTTCGAAAATGTAGCGAGCGTTTTGGATTGAACTCACAACTTCGTCGTGACGTTTGAGGGATTCCGACCATTTTTCGAAGAACGAGCACTTGCATATTTACAACGCTTGGATTGCCGGCGTTTGAAGAATTGAGCGTGACCTTTGCCGACAGTTTTCAATTTGGGCCCATAAGTACTTTTCGGAAATGTAGCGAGCGTTTTGGATAGAACTCACCGCTTCCTGATGACGTATGAGGGATTTAAGCCATTTTTCGAAGAACGAGCACTTGCGCATTTGGATTGTCGGCATGCGAAGAATCGAGAGCAAATTTTTTAGTCGGTGTCCGTTTTTTGAGCATAAGTACTTTTCGGAAATGCAGCGATCGTTTTGGATTGAACTCACTACTTCGTCGTGACGTTTGAGAGATTTCGACCATTTTTCGAAGAACGTGCACTTGCATATTTACAACACTTGGATTGCCGGCGTTCGAAGAATTGAGCGTGACTTTTGCAGACGGTTTCCGTTTTTGGCCCATAAGTACTTTTCGGAAATGTAGCGAGAATTTTGGATTGAACTCACAACTTCTTCGTGACATTTGAGGGATTTCAGCAATTTTTCGAAGAACGAGCACTTGCATATGTACAACGCTTGGATTGCCGGCGTTCGAAGAATTGCGCGTGACTTTCACAGACGATTTCCATTTTGGGCCCATAAGTACTTTTCGGAAATGTAGCGAGCGTTTTGGATAGAACTCACCACTTCGTGATGACGTATGAGGGATTTAAGCCATTTTTTGAAGAACGAGCACTTGCGCATTTGAATTGTCGGCATGCGAAGAATTGAGCGCAATTTTTGCAGTCGGTGTCCGTTTTTGGCCCATAAGTACTTTTCGGAAATGTAGCGATCGTTTTGGATTGAACTCACAACTTCGTCGTGACATTTGAGGGATTCCGACCATTTTTCAAAGAATGAGCACTTGCATATTTACAACGCATAGATTGCCAGCGTTCGAAGAGTTGAGCGTGATTTTTGCAGATGGGGTCCATTTTTGGCCCATAAGTACTTTTCGGGAATGTAGCGAGCCTTTTGGATTGAACTCACAACCTCATCGTGATGTTTGAGGGATTTCAGCAATTTTTCGAAGAATGAGCACTTGCATATTTACAACGCTTGGATTGCCGGCGTTCGAAGAATTGATTTTGACTTTTACAGACGGTTTTCGTTTTGGGCCCATAAGTACTTTTCGAAAATGTAGCGAGCGTTTTGGATAGAACTCACCGCTTCGTGATGACGTATGAGGGATTTAAGCCATTTTCTAAAGAACGAGTACTTGCGTATTTGGAATGTCGGCATGCGAAGAATTGAGCGCAACTTTTGCAGTCGGTGTCCGTTTTTGGCCCATAAGTACTTTTCGAAAATGTAGCGAGCGTTTTGGATTGAACTCACCGCTTCGTGATGACGTATGAGGGATTTAAGCCATTTTTCGAAGAACGAGCACTTGGATATTTACAACGGTTGGATTGTCGGCGTTCGAAGAGTTGAGCGTGATTTTTGCCGACGACGTCCGTTTTTGGCCCATAAGTACTCTTCGGAAATGTAGCGAGCATTTTGGATTGAACTCACAGCTTCATCGTGACGTTTGAGGGATTTCATCAATTTTTCGAAGAATGAGCACTTGCATATTTACAACGCTTGGATTGCCGGCGTTCGAAGAATTGAGCGTGACTTTCACGGACGGTTTCCGTTTTGGGCCCATAAGTACTTTTCGAAAATGTAGCGAGCATTTTGGATTGAACTCACAACTTCATCCTGACGTTTCAGGGATTTCAGCAATTTTTCGAAGAACGAGCACTTGCAAATTTACAAAGCTTGGATTGCCTGTGTTCGATGAATTGAGCGTGTTTCACGGACGGTTTCCCTTTTGGGCCCATAAGTACTTTTCGGAAATGTAGCGAGCATTTTGGATAGAACTCACCGCTTCGTGATGACGTATGAGGGATTTAATCCATTTTTCGAGGAATGAGCACTTGCACATTTGGATTGTCGGCATGCGAAGAATTGAGCACAACTTTTGCAGTCGGTGTCCGTTTTTGGCCCATTAGTACTTTTCCGAAATGCAGCGATCGTTTTGGATTGAACACACAACCTCGTCGTGACGTTTGAGGGATTTCAACCGTTTTACGACGAACGAGCTCTTGCATATTTACAACGCTTTGATTGCCGGCATTCGAAGGGTTGAGCGTGATTTTTGCAGACGGCGTCCGTTTTTGGCCCATAAGTACTTTTCGGGAATGTGGCGAGCATTTTGGATTGAGCTCACAACTTCATCGTGACGTTTGAGGGATTT
>NW_019232340.1:0-2314 GCF_002742605.1 Olea europaea var. sylvestris
TACCACCCAACATCCAATCTTGAAATCTTAATGCCAATAGATTTGTTCGAAATTGCAAACCAAAATACCCAACTCGCGAATGCTAGTCCAATATGTCTTAAATAAATTTAAATCTCATGGAGGTTCAACAAGCGACCATGCATGTTTTCTTTAAAAAGAAAAAATATTTATACCAGGTAGGATGGAATTTAATGTTTCCCAAAGATTTGACCCGGCAATGAAAATTTATTTTGTACAGTTATATTTTCATGACTAGATATGTACACGTGTTATTTTTCAAGGGACCAAATTATGAGTTTTAAGAATGAGAGTAGAAACAGATTTATGTTGTTATTTCCTTATTTTATTAGGTAAATAAATTATAGAGACCAAGGATATAATTTATTTGATGAACCATTTCATTTTCCTCAATTCAAACATGCACATCCCTATATATATATATATATATATATATATATTTGTGCAAAACAATTTAAAATGACAAAGGTTACGAAAGATAAGAAACAGTTGCCTTAAAATCCACACATAGGGATGGTAATTAGGCTCGCCGACTCAGGCCGCCCGTAGCTTGGCTTGGGAAAAGCCTAAGTCGGCCAGGGTCGAGGCTCGGGTCGAGTCTCATTTTGGGAGGATGGGCCGAGCTCGAGCTAGCCCGCGAGCCTAAGAAGGAAAAAACAAATTTAGGCAGCAGCTGTGCTACCTTAAAAGGCAGCCATTAAAAAAAAAAAAAAAAAAAAAAAAAAAAAAAAAGAGGTAAAAAAAGCAAGCCTGCCCGACTCGGCCTGAGCCAAAAGCTCGGGTCGAACAAAATTTTTTTGGTCGAGTTTTTGCTCGGCCTGGCTCGAGCTCGAAAAAAAGCTCACTCACTTTACCCGAACCTCAAGTTTCGGCTCGATTTATTGACATCCCTATTCACACATGAAATGGAACATAAAAGCTCACCTTTAATCCTCCTTAAATTGAAATGAGTACCAATGGTTTCTGACTATATGATAACCCTTCATTTTCCCAAATAATCCTTTCTACTACAAATGAAAATACACTTTACACACAGAGATATATTCAAGAATAGGAAAAAAATCAGAGAAGAAGGGAAAGAGAGAGAGAGAGAGGTAGATTTCTTAAGCGTTGGGTGCTGTCGGGAAATAACATTCACCGTCCAACTCCGTCCATTCAGAAGCTTCAAACTAAGGCACATAGAGGTGCATGTGATTATTTCATTTTCAATTTATGAATCTTTGCTAATGTATGCATGAATTGGTTCTTTAGGTTATGATGTTTCGACGCTTTTATAGTTCAAACAATCATTTTTTGGCTCTACGTGTCAAAATAATTTTATATAACTTGGACTTGTCGAAAATTCATCTATGTGTTGACAAGACCCGTCCAAATCACCCTAGTGGACCCGAAACGTGACGTGCGCCGATGATAGAAGCTAACTAGATGTCAAATCTATCACCAAACCTGATTATGAGTTACTACAAAAATGTACCAAAATCAAATGCTATGTAAAATATAATGAGATGGGCTCAAATTATTTACTTTATCCTCATCAATATGAGTTATAACACTCAACATGTCGTGTGTCTCTCATTCCGAAATCATTAGGCCCTTCTAGCTAAAATGAATCAATTGCTACCTCTAGGAAAATTACGGGAAAATATATGAGTTGATAGTTTAGTGAGTGGAGAAGTTCGAAAATAATTATAATTTTTCAATTTTACATTTTTATTGAAAATTGAGTTCATATCATTGAATAGTTCACAAGATAACATCATATAACTATAACCAAAACGTAAAACATTCACACAACGTGGTGAAATATCATCTCAAGTCATGAAATAAACATAAGCTAGTAATCATGTTATATTCTCATCACATTAAATGTACTGAAAAATTCACAAAAAATGTACCACCTGCCTAAAATTTTTAATCCACTCCTTGGGTTAAGAACTTTCGTCACGCGCCTTTGGCCCTCTCCGTGAATGAAAGCCGGTCTCAAGAGGATAATCAATTTTAGAACACGATCAAGGCCACTCAGTTTACTATATGTACACGATCAAGACCCCTTCAACCCGGTCCAAGACCCCTCACTGTAATATAGAACATGCCCAAAGCTTCTCAGTGAACTAGAAGAAATATATAATCATGAGTACTTTTCTTGTCGACCTCAATATCACATATCTTACATACCAAACAATTCTCAATATCACAAATAATCCTTGAAATTTCGCATGGATCCTAATAATAGAAACTTTCATCGTAATCACATAATGGAGCAATTAATTCATATAATTGCACATACTTTGGTAAT
>NW_019232340.1:7145-7904 GCF_002742605.1 Olea europaea var. sylvestris
GCTCATTTTTTTGTTGTTTAAAAACCAACAAGTGTGGTCGCTGAATACGATCTACCTTCAGCTATCATTCAGTTGTCGCTGGTGGAAATCTCCAACTAGCAATTTTCATATGGTCACTAAAGAACTTGGTTGGATAGGTCCTATGCAGTATTTCGATTGTTTTAGCGATCAATCTAAGTAGTCGCAGAATATAATTTATCCGTAGCTACTATTCAGTGGTCGCTAGTGGAAATCTTCAGAAATCAACCTTCATAGAGTCGTTGAAAGATTTGGTGGGTGGGTCCCGTGCATTATTTCAATTGTTTTAGCGACCAATCAAAGTGGTTACTGAATATCATCTACCTTCAACTACTATTCAATGGTCGCTCGTGGAAATCTTCAGCGACCAATCTTCACATGGTCTCCAAAAAACTTGGCGAGATATGTCCCACGCATTTTTTTGGTTGTTCTAGCGACCAATAAATGTGGTCGCTGAATGTTATCTACCTTTGGATTCCATTAAGTGGACGCTGGTGGGAATCTTCAGTGACCAACCTTCACATGGTTACTAAAACAGTTGGCACTGATTATAATGAATTCTTATAACTTCTTTTAATAGGTTATAATGATCGATCACGAATTGGTCTCTGGTTCTATAAGTCCAATGAAATATTTGGATAAAACTGTTGTCTGATTGCTTACAAATAATTTATAAATGATAACCAAATAATGATGGATTATTTTTAAAGTTCATACAAAAATTTATGCTTTTATTTTTTC
>NW_019232340.1:13912-14357 GCF_002742605.1 Olea europaea var. sylvestris
AAGGAACAATCCCCTTGCAATGAGCGTGAAGTTGAATACATGAGTAGAGTATCTTACTCAAATGTGATTGGTTCCATAATGTACTTAATGGTTTGCACTAGACCTGATTTAGGTTTTGCTGTTAGTACTCTCAGTAGATATATGGCTAATCCGGGACCTGAACATTGGGAAGAGCTAAAGTGGCTGTTAAAGTACCTGAAGGGTACTAGTAACGTAGGATTAAAGTTTAGTGCTAATAAAGAAGGCATAAAATTAAAGGATTTTGTAGATGCTGACTATGTGGGAGATAGGGATGGTAGGAAATCTACTTCATCTTATGTGTTTACCTTATCTAATTCATGCATAAGTTGGAAATCACAGTTACAACATATTGTTGCACTATCCACTACAGAATCAGAATATATTGCCACCACTGAAGCTATTAAAGAAGCTCTATGGCTTAGAG
>NW_019232340.1:14844-18450 GCF_002742605.1 Olea europaea var. sylvestris
CTCACGGTTCCCGCACCATTCCTTGGAAGGCTATGTTATTATTGTTGAGGCCCAATTATTTGAGTCGAGGCTCGATCCACCACTTAGCCCTAATTGTAACTTACCTTGTTTGGACACTACCCTTGGCATATATTCCTCTCATCTCTCGGCCTCCATTTTAGAGTGAAAACCCCTCTTTGTGAGTCTCTCCCTCTCGACCGTTCCTTCCTCCCTCTCTGTGACCTTTGTGGTTGACATATTGTGGGTATTTTTCTTGGCCTTCTCCTTCCTATATCCATAGCAACCGGACCTTGGTGGTACAAGGTGATATTGGAGTTGTCTCAAGAATGGTGTCGATGTTTTGAGTAAACTGAGCCCGGTTTTTGGATTGCTTGGCTGTGGAATTCGGTCCTACAGGACATTTGGGAGTCAAAATTTGTGTGTGTGTGTGTGTGTGTGACTCATCCTTTGTTCCTTCTTTGCTGATAGGTTCGGATTTAAAGAAGCTGTTGGATGATGGAGTTGGGAAGATGGAGGATTTATTTATTACCTCCAAACTCTGATAATCGAATTATGTTCACAGATACATTCAGCATGATTATATGTATGAAATGTTTACGAATTAATGAAGAATTGACATAAATGGGCTGTAATAATTAATGTTTGCTGCTGAAGAAGAAAAGGAGAAAGAAAACAGAAACTGGATATATGAACATAAATTCCAACAGCCAATTGTAGACTTGGACTTCTTTTGATTGAAATTAGTAACTAAGTAATATATGAAGGAACATTTGAGCCAATTTAGCATCTCATTAACTAAATTATTCATACCTTGTCCACACATGACATGTTGATTAAGGGATGCTTATAGTGTCTGCTGAAGATGTGTAACTCTAATTAATTCGAGGGATAAATGTAGCAGCTGACATAATTTTCTCTTCTCTTCTCTTCAAATATCAAAGCTTGTATTTATTAATTTTAAGACGAGAAAGGTCGTGACCTATAGATGCTAGTGGATTCATCTACTTTATACGTGTGTAAATTTCTACAAATGCAATCTGTCATGGTTTCCCTTCTTGATGTCAATTACTGTTGCAGTTGTGCAAAGTATTTGGTAACAGCCAAATTTCAACCATGGACATAGTTATAGCACACATGCAATGTTGGTTTTGACTGTAGTAATGTTTTTATATTCCAATTGATTGAAGAAAAGTTGATGGCGAACGACAGTGCATTGCTGGAAGTCCTATTGGATACATATCATAAACTGCACTTGCATTCAGGGAAACATTCCTTGTATGGTGTGAGTGCTTGATCAAACACTTATGGAGGTTTTCATATTGGATCTTGAAGCTACCCTTGCTCCCCTCTCCAAGTCATATCATGCAGCTGAAAATGACTGTTTAAACAATGTGAACATTTTGGAATCTTCTTTACCCTTAGCCAATACCAGTCTTCAGCCTACTAACTTGAGCAATGACAGTTCTCAGAATTCTACCCAGTCTCAAGGATATGTTCCCACTTGCACAAGCTTGTGTTATCATTCTATATCATAGTGGAACAAGTTATGCTGCCTGCTCTTTTTCGCATAATATTTACGTTTCACTTATTCTTTGGCAACAAGAAAGTGAAATAGATGGTACTATTCTACCAACTTTGTGCTTAAGTAGACTTAAATCATGCAAAGTAAATTGATATTGTTTTTGGTGATATTGCTTTTCTTAACTAATAGTTTTTCATTGTTAGCAAAGAGTGTATCGATCTTCATTTTTTCTTCGGCCTCTGGATGGACTGCTGACACAAGCTCCAACTTCTATTTCATCTGTTGTACCTCTATTGATAGCAATCTCTACGACTCGGCTTCTTCACATTTTCCAATTGCCTCTGGTAAGCAAACAAGGGGTGCCCTGCATATTCTTTCAGGAAGGGTACTGTTTTAAAAGGTGACTCGTGTCTTCTGTGGGTTCAGTGATCCCCAGGATGCTCATGATGCAAGATATAGTATGTATGGAAGCTAAGTCTACAACTCATTTGAAGTCTAGGACACGTGTAACTAAGATATAGAAAACCTTATATTAGGGCACATGGCACATTTTGTGGTTAGATACAGGACATTTAAAGTTATGTAATGACTATTAATAATTATTTTATATGTAATGACAATTACCTTTTTGTAGTTACTATAATATGTTCGCTATTAATTTATTTATATTTGTTATTTTCTCGTGTATTCTTTGTTACAATAATTATTTAATTAAAAACTATTAATGAATGATAGCAACAAAATATTGGTCGTTGACGGTGCATTTTCACTGACCAAATATTGGTTGTTGAGATATGATAATTTTTTACCGACCAACATTTGATTGATGCAAATTAACCAACTTTTTACCCTAGAAGCCCTTCGTTGACCATTGAATTAACTAAATTTTTTAACCCAAAATCAAGACCTTTACCGACCATTTCAGCGAGCACTTGTCGTCACAATAACATGTCAATTACCAACCAACTTTTTAGCCCAAACAAGGCCTTTATCGACCATTGTTTGGTTGTTGACTGTTTACCATTCGGCATCAACTTCTTATTGGTCGTTAAAGGCTTTCACCGATGGTGAATCAGTTACCGCTTAGCGATCACAATTTTCGATCGTTGGAAATCTTCAGTGACCAAAATATTGCCTTTAGCGACCAAATTTCTTCAATTACCTCATCACTACCTCCTTTTCCTCTAAAATCCAAATCTTGAAGTTAGCACAAGGTAAGATCTAGTACTGGTTCTTGCTGACAATAGACATTATTTGTTCAATGAAGTGTATAGGGAAGTAGGCCAAAAATGGTTAGAATTGCCTGCTTAATTTGAACAGATGGAATCCATTAGATTCGATCTTGAAAATTTTGAGGTCATTATTGGCTGGGAAAGACCTTCTAAATTATTTGCACTATTATATCTCCATAAAAATATTTAATGTGAGAAAATTTTGCAAATAATGACTCCTTTAGGGCATTCAAAAATTCCTTTAAGGCCTCCTCATATCTTGAGGCCCAAGGCCACCTAGAATCGGGTCGGAGGGGAGATAAAGATGGGATTCCCTTTATATAAAAGGTGTTATTCTCGACATGAAATCCATGTTGGAAAAGTTGAAAGTTTCCCTTGATTTAGTCTAAAGAGCCTGTTTATCGAATCAAAGAGATCAGACATATCAGCTTGACATAAATACCCAATACCCTATTAATAGAGATAGAAATTGGATTAGGCGAGATGTTATATGAAAACGTATGCATGACAGCACAAAAGAAGTGCTCTCCTTGACGATAGCATCGTCTAAACCAACCAATCAGAAAGATGATTTGCTGGCTTATAACACATGCCTAAGGCTTAAGTGTCATTATGACCCGGTGAATTTGAAATCACCAACCAGTTAAGTTCCTTCAACTGGGCGGTATTATGCAATCATATGTCGGAATACTATAACTTGACATGATCTCGATGATAAGCTTGAATCCATCAACCTGAATGTGATATGTAAGAATGATAAAAAATCAACACCATTTCCTGGATTTTTTATTTATTGACCACTAACCTTTGGAAGAATGTATGTAAATAATAAAATATTTGGGATTTGAAAAT
>NW_019232340.1:18855-26672 GCF_002742605.1 Olea europaea var. sylvestris
TTTTCTTTTAAAAAATTCAATTATTTCATTAATGTTTATTATTTTTACACGATAAATTTTCATTTATATCATTTTATTAGAAAATTTACATGGATTATGGCATAAATTTTTTTAGGATCATTACGGATTAAATGTAATTTAAATTACTTTCGAATTACATTTTCTTTAAATTTGAATTTCATTTACTTTATGGATTAAACTTGAATTTTATTTTAATTCACTTACGAAATTGTAAACAAAACTGTACAAGTAGTAAAATTTGCTTAATAATATTGATAATGATGTAATTATACGACGTTTTTTAAAGTATCAAAATATGTATTAACTTATTTTCATTAATATTATGCTGTTTTAAAAAATTATATTTAAATTTTTGACCCCACGGTAGTAAAAGTCTAGGTGCACCCCTGCACGCAACAAATCCAATTTATTTCTGTGTTGAATAATATAGGCAACGCAATTCTATTCAAACAAGAAAATGGAAGTATTTTTGAAATTGGGTCCAATTTTTGAGTTGATACGCTGGAGAATTTCATACAATTTAATATCTCGAATGTATTACAACAACTCGAGCGAGCAAATCACTTAGAGTGAATTGATATAAAGTAGAAAAAACTAAAACACCCCAAACTAAAACAAGACCTTTACCGACCATTGTTTGGTTGTTGAATGCTTGCCATTTAGCAACCACTTCTTGTTGGTTGTACGGTGAATCAGCAATCACAGTTTTTCGTTGCTAGAAATCTTTAGCGACCAAAATATTGCCTTTAGCAACCAAATTTCTTCAATTCCCTATCATTGTCTCCATTTTCTCTAAAATCTAAATCTTGAAATTAGAATAGGTAAGATCTAGTACTGGTTCTTGCCGACGATAGACATTCTTTGTTCAATAAAGTGGATAGAAAAATAGGCCAAAAATGTTTAGAACTCTCTGCTAAATTTGAATGAATGGAATTCATTAGGGTCAGTCTTGAAAAATTTGAGACCTTTATTGGGTGGGAGACACCTTCTGCTTCATTTGCACTATTACATCTTCCTGAAAAATATCTAATGTGAAATTTTTTTACAAATAATAACCTCTTCAGGGCTTTCAAAATTCTTTTAAGGCCTCCTCATATCTTGAGGCCCAAGGCCACCCAGAATCGGGTTGGAGGGGAGATCAAAGATGGGCTTCCCTTTATACAGAAAGTGTTACTCCCAACCTGAAATCTATATTGGATGAGTTGAAAGTACTCCTTGACTTAGTCAAAATAGCTTGTGTATCGTATCAAATAGATTAGACATATTAGCTCAACATACATACCCAATACCCTATTAATAGAGGTAGAAATTGGAGTATACGAGATGTTATATGAAAACATAAGCATGGCAGTACAGAGGAAGTGTTCTCCTTGACGATAGCACCATCTAAACCAACCAATCAAAAAGATGATTTGTTGGCTTATAACACATGCCTAAGGTTTAAGTCTCATTATGCCCCGTTGCACTTGAATTCACCAACCAATTAAGTTCCTTCAACTGGGCGATATTATCCAATCATTTGTCGGAATACTATAGCTTGACATGATCGCGATGATAAGCTTGAATCCATTAACCTGAATGTGATATGTAAGAATGATCAAAAGTCAACACCATTTCCTGGATTTTTTATTTATTGACCTCTGACCTTGGGAAGAATGTCTGTAAATAATAAAATAATTGGGATTTGAAAATTAATGCAACAGTTCTGTGGGCGCCCCTTGTTAGTGCATTACGAGTAACAGAATCTTGAGGGGGAGCCGATAATGCCGGAGGGGGGTTGATTTAAATATAAAAATACTTTTGAGAAAACCAGAAGTAAACAATTTTTTATACATATATTTGTTTATTTTTTGAGCTGTGCACTTCTTGACTAATAGTTCTTAACTTCTATAATTAATGTAGAGAAATGTACACGCAACAAATTCAAGTTATTTCTATGTCGAATAATATAGGCAGTGCATTTCTATTCAACCAAGAAAATGGAAGTAGTTCTCAAATCGGATCCAATTTTTGTGTTGACACTTATATGGGTTGGAAAATTTCGTACAATTCAATATCTCGAATGTGTCACAACTTGAGTAAGCAATTCACTTAGAGTGAATTGATATAAAGCAGAAACAACTGAAACGCCTCAAATTTTCAACTCGAGCTAGGCTAGTTAAACTCTTATGACTTGTTTGTAAAGATTAGTCGAACTCAACAAAAAATGCTAAATTATATACAAATGGGTGAAGCCCTGCAGCCTAATATGTATATATTAGCATGCATTAATGGGGTGTGGAGAATTGCATGGCGAAGCATTGACATGCAGCAGCAAAGCCCTGCACATAGGGCAAGTAAATTGATTTCTGTCCAGCCATTTCTCTATGCAATCCGTGTGAAATATGTGCCTGCAATTTGGGAGTCTATTCACCAAATCTTCCTTTTCAAACTCCATCAGGCAAATAGAACATACTTCTTCAATGCCCTCATCACCATTTTTGCTCAAATCCAAATCTTGAAATTGGCACAAGGGAAGATCTAGTACAATTATTGGCTCTTGATGAAGATGGTGATTATCCCCACGATAAAATGCGAAGAAGAGAAGGCCAAAAATGATAAGTATTGCCCTTTTGATTTGATTAAATGGAAACCATATGCAAGTGATAAGGATTAGGGTAGCAGTGGATAAATGAGCTTGAGAATATAAACTGATCATTTTTGAAGATTTTGAGTTCTGAGGAACAGAAAATATGAACTGACGATGAAAAATCAGAGGTGGGCTTCCCTCCCTTTATATAGCAAGAATGCTCAGAAGTCAACTCCATTTCTTGGAGTTTTAAAATATTTTTTTATGACCGATCAACCTCTGACTTTTGGAGGGGAATGTATTTATAATAAACTAAACATTGAGAAAATTAATGTAACGGTCCAGGGTCATATGGGGTTAGCATATTAAAGTATTTCAAGGCGCGGTGGATGCGGAGGCCGGCGCCGGCCCCATTTCTTGATAGCACATACATGAGAACATACATATACTCTCTATTTCAGCTCCATTATAATTAGTTTTTGGGAGAAAAAATGTATTTTGTAATAATTATTTTTTGAAAAGTGTGTGATTAAAAAAGAAGGAAAAGTTTTAAATTTACGCGTAATATTGTTTTATTGAAGAATATGCGGTTAAAAAGAAAAGAGAGAAACATGTATTTTGAAATTCATGGAACCCAAACAGGGGTTATATTTAATGAAGTGATAATTTTATAATAAATAAATTATGTTTCTAATTATTTTGTTACATTGAAATATATTTTTTATTACTTACTGCTAAATCTTTTGTATGCCATTGGTCATGTGAATAGTAATAACATGCATGAAAAGTTTCCAAAAGATTTCTTTTATTTGTTTTCTTTTGGTATCATGTCACTGTTATCCTATTTCCAAAAGTGGTTTCATTTATAAGAAATTATTGGGTAGGTTCTAAATATTAAATTTTGATTTTTAAAAATATATAATAAACCAAAAAAGAAAAAATCTTAAGTCAATTTTCAGTTTAAAACTTTATGCTTTTAGCAAAAAGTGTAGTTATTTCTAAGTCTATGACTAAGATACAATTGTTCTAGTGACATTTCGGTCCATGCAGGTTGATGCGTTGCATAACATCAATCTAATTTTATATTGCTTTATTAGTTTTTAATTCATATTTAAAAAATTACAGTGTTTTATCTCCTTCTTTTTATAATATTGTATGCAAAGTTTGAGAGTTGTCATCTTACTCAGTTTGATTCGAAAAATCAAATAAACATTTAGATTGAGAAGAAAAGAATAGACATATACCGAAGACAACAATGACAACATTGGCAGAAAATATTCTAAATTAGATTGTCGTTGTGGTGAATGAGAATGCAGCACATCCTAATGTACCTATAGATAATGTATGTTGATCTAAATGGTTGACTTCTCATTTTGATTATTACAAACAAACTGTGTTTATTTATAACAACTTGAATTCGAGTGTTGATAGTGATTATTGTAAAATCGAAAAAAGTGAAGACACAAAAATCGAAATCAAGAGATTGAACATTGACAAATGAAATTAGTGTTTGACGATCAACATGAAAACAAAATTGACAATTAACGAATGTAGAGGCGAAAATCGAGCTTTCATGTCACAATCATTTTGGAGAAAAGGTTGATCATCAAAATATTAGATATAGATGCTTGGAATTCATATGTAAAGGTAAAACACTTCAATTCCTAACATCGGCTATAATTCAAAGATTTTTTATGCACAAGAACAAATTCACGTCACAAAGATTTTTTATGCACAAGAACAAATTCACGTCACAAATATTTTTTGACTCGACGATCAAATATTTTTCAAAAAACCCTTATCTTTACAAAGTAAGTGAGAAAGTCCTTCAATAACTTACATCGATCAAATTCGTCACTGAGGAAAAACGTCTGGGGACATTTCTGCCCATCCGAACGTCCAGATCACCAACGGTCACTTTTTTTACCGTTTTACCTTTGACTCAAATGGCTAGTTCTTAACCCGTCTGGGCCCAATCCGATTTCCGGATCACACATTTGGATGAATAGATTTTTTGCCCGTTTGAGTACTATAAATACCACTTCACTTCCTCATTTGTAATAAGTTTCTTTGAGCATTTAAATGAAGCTTTTATTGATCTTAACCACCATGTTTTTTATTCTTTAAAAGATCAAAATATTTATTTCTTGAAAATTTTTTAAGTGATCAACCTTGTGAAAATCAGTTATCTTGTCAAAGTTTTTCGACTAACGCTTGAGCTATACTCTTTGTTATTTATTGAAATGTTAGCCTTCTTCTCTCTTGATAATTAATTGTGATCATATCATTTATTAAAAGAGAAACTTTTACTTGTAATATCATTTTTCTTAGAAGGAACTGTCGTCATCATTTGGAGAACATCATTATTACACTTTGATTTTTCTCACTCCACGATTGACATCATACTTATATCTAGTCCAATTGCTTCAGGACACATGGAAAACATCATGGGCACCCCGATTTGTATCCAATCAAAATTTCATAATGATTGCTTCCCACCCCAGCTCCATCATGGCACATGAGAGCTGACCTCAATAGCCAATCAAAATTAAGTCAAGGGCGCACATATTAAGGTCGACACCGTAGCTGATTTGATAAAAACATATCAATTTGCCTATTTCCTTCTATAAATGGGATTGTAGTGGTCCCCATTGGGACTGAACTGAATACGAAACTCACTTCAAACTTTGTCCATTTAATACAAAAGCACTCTTTTCTTATTGTTTTAGCAGATATTTTACTATTTCAGCACAATTTACCTATTTCAGCTCAAATTACCTCTACTAAATCATCAATTAAGTTGACAAAAAATGACCTATAAACATATATCTCAAGATTTCTAGATACGTCTTCAACTATTGAATATTTGAGAGTTTTCAATGATGCAATTCATTTGAGGCTTTTCCTTTACACAGTAAGAGATTTGGCTATGGAGTTTTTGGACACATTCGCACTTTACAACATTACCATGAAGAACAATTTGAGTCAAAAGTTCTTGAATAATTTTTTTCCACCAATAAGGATTGCCAAGTTAGGGGATGAAATCATTATATTCTCTCACTCGATTCAAAATTCTAGTATGACATATGGAAAAGATACAAAATGTTGCTTCGACAATTTTTGAAACATAGTTTACAAATGTAGCTCCAAGTCTAGTACTTCTACATTAGACTAAACTCGACCAACGGAGCTAATGTTGATTCTCTACGTATGATACCTCAATAACCAAAACGATAGTTGATTAGGCGTATAAAACTATGAAGGATTTCGCTATCACCAATGTATTATGTCCAATTGTAATATCAGGTAGAAAGAGAGCTATGGAAATACACGAGGTTGACTCACCAACTGCAATTTCAGTTAGCGTGTTACATTAGTTAAAAAGGCTAACGTTGTGGCAAATAATCAAACAGTGAATGCAGTTCAAGCATCTGGGCCAAGATGTAATCATTGTTGAGATAATGACAGTATATTCGCTAGGACAGTTGAGGAAGGAAATTATATGCAGAACTATCAGAGAAAACAAAGCAATCCTCACTCTAAGACATGCAATCCAGGTTGGAGAAATCACCTAAACTTATCTTAGGTCAATGAATAGTTTTCACAAAGTGCACCATATCAGAATATAACGTTGGGGGTTTTAGCAGCCAGAAAAGAAACCTTCATGAGAAGAAGTATTGGGTAAAATGGCATAAGTCTCAGCTTATTTTATGGAAAAAAATTGAAACAAGTATTCAAAGGATTGAAGAACTCTTTAAGATCAAGGGACTACGATAAAATTTTGAAAACCAAATTAGACAATTAGCAAGAGCACTCTCAGAAAAACCACCCGAGACTTTGCCAAGTGATGCAAAAATTAATAACAAGCTGCAAATAATGGCTATAAATGTTCTGGTGGATTAAATCTTTGATAATCCACTTTTGAATGCACCAACTCCGATTAGATTATACATACCTCATATTCCATATCCTCAAAGGCTTCGACAAAAGACAAGAAGGGAAAAAGGTTTAGACAATTACTACATGGAGTGGATTCCGCATCAGGAAATAACAGTAAAGAGACAAGTGATTTTGAATGGAAATGTACCTATTACTGATGAGGATCATGTAGATCTGTCTAAACAGTCAGCAAAAATAATCCCAAATCAGAAGGCAGACAGAACACATATTAAGGCAACATTTTTTATCAAAGCATATATCTCAAATATTGAGCTATGTAAAGTTCTTGAATGAGATGCTTTCAAAGAAAAGAAGACTAAATAAGTTTAAGACTAGAGGTGTTTTCAAAGAAAAGAAGGCTATATGAGTTTAAGGCTATTGCTTTGAATGATGAGTGCAGTGCCATCTTGTTAAACAAGCCATCTTCTAAGCTAAAAGATCTTGGGGGCCTCAAATTACTTTGCTCAATAGAAATAGGACTTTCCATACTTTATGTAATTCAGGAGCAAGCATAAATGGGCGGATTGATCAATCAGATACCCTTTGAGAGTGATTGAGAATGTGCTCATTAAATTAGGAAATTTCATATTTTCGATAGAATTTACTATCTTAGACATAGAAGAATATCGAGATGCATCATTAATCTTGGGACGATCATTCTTATCAACAAGCTGGGCCATCACGGACTTTGAGGCGGGAGAATTTACAAATCGAGAAAGAAAATAAAGAACAAGTTTGGGAGGTGTACATCTTATAAGAGAAGAAAGAAAATTATTGACCATTGAGAATCGAGAAATAACCACTGTGAAGTTTATTATGATTGAATTGACTGTGCATACACGCACATCAATCTAATATTGAATAAGTGGATGAGTTAATAGTGGTAACATAACATGGAAGTAGTTTATGAATTGTTCATGTGATTTCAAAAGTTGAGGTGAAACAACAAGTTATCTATCTATATTATATTTTATTTGTTCATGCGTACTAAGTAGCTGCTTTTTTTCAAAACAAACAAATATTCAAGTTTTGGGTGTTTAAATAGATGTAATTTCTACACTTAATCAGGTCATAAAAAGTGAATAACTGAAAGTTAAATTGATGAGATTATTGCTTAATTCAGTTAAATATCGATTGTTATAAGATATATTCAGGTTTGGATGGCTTTTGATCAAAAGAAGTGATAATCGGTCAAAGAAAGGCAAAAAAAAGAGAATTCAAAGCTCAAAGACTAAATTACAAATATTCAAACGTTGATTCGAACCAAGGAAGAAAGATTGAAGATCAC
>NW_019232340.1:28026-33689 GCF_002742605.1 Olea europaea var. sylvestris
AAAAAAGAGAATTCAAAGCTCAAAGACTAAATTACAAATATTCAAACGTTGATTCGAACCAAGGAAGAAAGATTGAAGATCACACGGAATTATTTGGATGAAATTAATAGAAGAAATAAATTTGTACGAGAGAATACTTATGATGAGAAAGGAAGAAAAGTTAGGGACCAAAATGAAGGAACACCAAAGTTTGAGGATGCGATTGGACTCTAATAGGCATTTTAATTGCAATGCCATGTTTGGGAGCAACATGTCGCAACCAAACTACACATGACGATCGCACCCCAACCTAGGATGCAATCACATGGCGTACTTTTAGGTGGATGGAGCAGTTTCCTTATCTTATTTAACTACTTTATGGGACCACTTTGGACATAGTTTTTGACCTAATTTCAAGCTCTATAAATACAAAACCTCAGCAAACGTTGAAGGATACTTCTCATGTTGTATAACACATCGATTCTTGCAAATCAAGGAATGCCAATTTTCATTATTTTGGGAGAAATCAAGAGGCATGATATAAGAAATCAATCATTTGGAGACTAAATCTTGGTTTTGGAACAAAAAAGAGAAAGGAGTAGCTCGAGATTAATCAAGAAAGATTGAAGAGATTCAAGATTTCGTGGGTTCTCTTCTTGTTCTTCATATATCTCAAATTCGGGTGATGCCTTACAATCTAAACATGATTTATTATAATTTTGTAATGAGATACTAGATTTTCAGTCACTAAGATATAGATAAACCCTTGTTATGAAGTTTCAATATCAATTGCAATACTTTGATGCTAAATATATATTTTATCTTGGATGATTGTTATAGAGTTTAATGATTTTTAATTACGTGATGGCTAATTGAATTCATGTATGATTTTGTTAATTTCAAGAGAAATAATAAGAAAGATAGCACGTTATAAATATAACCATGAGGTTCGATAAATAATAAAGATATACCGTTATGACTTACATGACTTCTATGTGTTCTAGCATTCTAATGCTTGCTTTTGTTTTCGAATCTTTTATAGAGATATATAAATGTCATGTGAGATGATAAGTTTAATTATACTCAAGAGTAATTATTAAAGTAATTTGAAACATTGATCAACAAGAATGAATAAATATTGTCGTTGTATTGAATTGTATTAAAATGGATTAATAAGGGGATTTAAAATCTTAGTGCGTGTTTCAATCAACTTCACGAAAGACTTCTCAATTGCTGACGAGTTAGTAAAGTAGATAATTAGTATAAATTTACGAAACAAAACTTCACTATTTGATTAGAGCTAGCATTAATTAAAACTAAATTAAGTACAGTCTCTGTGAAATAATATTTCATTATCATTCTTATTACTTATCTATAATACCATGCACTTGTGGAATTGATTTTGTCAATTAATAAGCATGACAAAATGTAAATGTTAGGAACCGTTAATGCAATTAAGTGTCATATAATTATCCTTTATTTTTTGCTGATTGGAAATTTTGGATGGCAAAATACCATGAATGGGAAGGTGCGGGAGTTTTCCATTCCTATTTGAAAAATGGGGACATGGGACAAGGTCATCTATTTTTATTTTATGTTATACGTTTAATTTTAATTCAATTTAAAAATAAAAATGCTAAAAAGGCCCTGTTTGAGCCACATTAATGTAAGAATGAGAATAAAAAATATAGTCGTTACGGACCCTACATAAGAGATAGAAAGTCAAATATAAGAGATAGAAAGTCAAATATGGTGACTTGATGTAATGGATAACGGTCATATTTTTCATTTTAATGGGCAAATAATGGGAAACAAACAGAGGCTAAATAAGTAAATGACTGTAATTCTGTAAGCTGAGATATTTTAATCTTCATCCCGCTCTGATCAAGAAAATCCACAAGCCATCCCTAGAAAATCTTGTTTGACAAGTAGATAATTTTTCAAAAATGATAATCACTAACCTCAAGGGTGTCTATAATTTATACAAAATCGAGACTAATAAAACAACTGTGTTTTTACGGGTTAAATCCATCAATGACCACTCAACTTTAAAATTCCAATTTGACTTTATTTTATCGTGCAGCCCAATTTAATTTTATTTCACCATGACCAATCAATTTCATTTAACGTTTCACCATGACCACCCAATTTCCTTTCACTAATTTTAAAAAGTGGAAATAACAATGGATGTCAAAATTTGGATTTGCATTTACAAATGTGTCACTTTTTTAAAGTGCTTGCAAAATTGTCATTTTTGGACCTTTTTATCCCCTTTGAATACTTTCAATACCTTATATATCTTTCATTAAATGAGACATAACTGCCCGCCAATAGAAAAATTGTACAAAAGGTCATAGTACTAAAGAAGTAATATCCTTTTTCCATTTTATTCTTGAAGAAACAACAAATCTTCAAAAAACACTATCTTCATATCTTATCTCTTTTCCACTTGCTTTTCATTCTTGAACAAAGAAACCCTACAAATTGATTTTAGCTCTTCTATTTCTTTCACAGATCCTCAAATTAATGCACAAATCTGCAAGCCAACGCAGTCATACAGGTAATGCGTTGTTATGTTTCATTTTATTTTGGTATTTCACTTCATTATTTCTATTTTGGTTATTTATACAAAGTTTTCTATGCAACTTATGTTTTGTTCCTTACTCTATATTTCATCTTTTCTTGTTGATTTTTCACAGGTTTCGTGTCCTAAAGTTTATGGGTTTGGTTGAGAGGTAAGCTTTAGCCATTTTCAAATACGAAGCCTAGAAATCTAAATTTTTTCTATAATTTTTAGTTAGATGTTTTGTAAAAATTGTTACTTTGTTCATATTCTAAAGGTCTTCCAAAATTTCCTTTTCTTTGTTTTGGAACGGATATCGTACCACTATACGTTGTTCAATTTTGAAGTTAAAAATTTTGGCAGTCGTATGTTTTTTCGAAGGGTTAAGTTTTTGCGTTTGGTATGATTTTTTCTTGTCTTATGCTACCCCTTCTTTGCAACATGTGTTTTTATTTTCTTATTATGTTCGTCGTCAGTTCTGCTTGATTTATTATAAGTTTCGTGTTGTGAAATTTATAGGTTTGGTTAAAAGGTAAGGTTTACTATTCCTGCAATACAAACTCTAAAAATATACAATTTTTACCATAATTTGTAGTTGGATTTCTTTGGAAATTATTACTTTGTTCATGTTTTCAAGGTTTAGTATTGTTTTCATATTTCTTGGAACAAAAATCACTGCAACGTGCTTTGTTAAATCTTCATGCTCAAAAATGAGTTTGATGTCAATTTTTCTCTACAGTGTCAATATCAACAGATGAACTATCTATATCGACGGTTAACGTCATTTTTTCTCGACAGTTCACATCAGTCCAGACATGAGTTGGATTCATTACGTATTACATTTTTATGTTTCATCACGATCTAATCGGTGTTTTCTTGTTGTACCTTGCAGAACAAATGGCCTTACTTGTGTAGAAGGCCGGGTAGGCAAAATAATGGTTTTTGGCACTGTCGAACAAAGGATAAATTGCGGGCCTATATACACAAAACACGATCCCCATGGACGAAGCTTTATATTTTCCGTTACTTTGTAATATTCTCATCCAATGATTACATTTTATGCGACTTTGTTTGTTTATTCGAAAGTGGGATTATGTCATTATAGGTTATGGCTAAACTCCATTTTTTGCGGTATGTGCCGTTGAATTCTTTGTTTGTAAAAATTGTACCTTTGCACCCGCGTATCAATTTTTAATATTATCCATGTGCTTAAAGTTGGTCTATTATTTCTTAGTTAGAATGTTGTAATGGTTCACTAAGAATGTGAATGATGTGGGGTTAGTTCACAGCCGATAAACGGAATTTGAAAACTATGAATGGTTATGTATACTATATTTGTTTTGCAATGAAGGCACCAACGTCTCTTTCCACGTTCATAGGTCACGACGACTAGTTGATTATGTTTCCGAATTAAATGTGAATTCCTGCTTAAGTTATGATTGGGTTAAAATAATGAGCCATTAAAAGTGCCAAAGTCATGAAAACCATGGTTCAACTAATGCAGTATGTTGTAAATGGATCTATATTTTGCTTGTGAAGTTGAAAATATATTTACCTGTCTACGAACGATAATGGAATAGTAATGACAATGTAAGTAAAAGATAATAATGTAAGCTGATAATGTGCTGTGGAACACTGTAGATTGAGCGGATTTTACGACATTTGCGTGCGCTTCTGTGAAATGTTCAGTGCATAAGTATGAGAAGCAATGAAGATATGTGAAAAGAGATTTTTTCTTTGATTTATTCAAAAATTTGAAAGAGCACTTCAACGGTGAAACTGTTTAAAGTATTTCAATCCAATTTTGAAAGGAATTGTCCTCTTCATTATGTTCTCCGTATTAGTACTATATGACAGAAAATGGTGTTTGTTATACACTATTAATTGAGTCCACTATTTACAATGTTGCTAATTAGAATTTATTTGGTGTGGATGAAAATTCAATTTTTTAGTGAATTGCAGTGATACAAGGTTTTGCTTCCATAATGTAGGAATGATTTTGATCACGTTCTCTGCATACATGCAGCAACATGTCTATAATAGGTAATCGCAGTAGTGTATTTTTGGAAGCCGTTATTGTTCTCAACCGTCGAGAATTTCAGAGACCATTTGTCGGGAACGATATATGAATTGTCGGGACGTAATGTTGATGTTTTACTTGTGAATTGTCGTCTCATGAAAATCAATTTTCCATTTCAACAAAATATCAATCGAAACCAATGGAACTATAATGACCGGCTAAGTTTATAATGAAAATAACGTATTCATCTCGTTTGTACTGATGGAACCGTAATGATCAGTACTTTGCTAATGGAAAAAAAAGACCAATTTTTTGTTGGCATATGATAATAACAATAAATTAATAACATAAGTTCGGAATGCACACTGTAGAGGGGAACATTTTCGAGATTACATTTGACAACCATTTTTACACATTACGCTTGTTCACATAGCTTGTGATACAATAAGATTTGAACATGTTGTCCGGTTATGATCAACTTTCCTACATCGAGTGCATTTCCTGAGCCTAGTAGTGGACTCGTATCTAGCTTGCTTACGTCGCGTGGGTGGTCTACCAAAAGGACAACGTACAGTAGGTGGCAAAATATGAGTACCCGTTATTTCGTTCGGAAAAACCCAATTCACTTCCCATGTAACAGGAGATATTGCTCCATATGTGCACCCCTCCAGTATTTTATTCGTCATCCGCATAAACAAACTTTCTTCATGCGATACAATGAATTTCAAATGATTACTCATACTTGAAATGTTGGGGTTGCAACGGTAAGAATTTAGAATCAATATATTGACATTTAATAGCATGAAAGTGTCACTGCATAATACGTAAATCTGTACAATAACAAAAGGTCAAATCAAGGGTTTCTATCCTTTCGAAGTGTCCAAATTGACAGTAAAATTGTATATCTTAATAGTTTGTAAATGTCGGGTTTGACATTTCAAACGTCTAACCCGATGATTTGTAAATGTCAAATTCGACAGTTGAACTGTCGAAAATGTTGGGAAGTAGACGGCAGTGAGTGGAACTCAGGTTTCTTCATCACAGCACATTAAGTGTGGTCATTATTATTGAGCTACCAAATGATAAAATGAAAAGGTCATT
>NW_019232340.1:38309-43633 GCF_002742605.1 Olea europaea var. sylvestris
CTTAAGTTACAAGGTCTTAACTCATATATGATTTATCACTGGATTATTTTTCAAACCTCACCCTTTTTTAATGGTTGCTTTCCATTTCGAGTAAATCCAGAAACATTTGGCCTCAAATTCCCATCTGCATAATATGATCAGCATCACTGAGAATCCTAATTAACATGAAATGCAAATAAAACAAATAATGGAAAGACAAAATAGTTCCACGTTTAAAAGCATAATAATTTTACATACCTTTCTTACTGTTATTACCACCTTCGGCATCATCTTCTGATTCATATTTTGGATCCATTTTTGGATCAGCATGAATCTTTGGAATTTCACGAAGTCTCCGTTGGCGTTCCTCAGTTGACTTCAAAAGCTGTAACTTCTCTACATACTCTCTGAGCGTGAGATAGTCAAGAAAGCCAGGAGATACAGGCAAGATCTTTTCACGTCAACATTGCAGTGGCAAGAAAAGAGAGAAGTAAAACACACCCAAACTTGTATTGGTAATTCTTTTCTTAACGAGAGAAAATAAGAGAAGTGGAATAATTCTATTAAATTGTGAATTGCATTGCTAAAACAACATTAGAGTTGAGGACACAGTAAGAATCATTCAATAACCAATGATGGAGATTTATATAAGCCGTTCATGTTAAGAGACATGATGGAACAATTGACTCAAATCATGCAAGCAATGAATACAAGGAAATGACTTCTTATAATTACCCACTTGTAAATCCATCATGTCACCTTTAAACACACAATTCCAAGTTCATAGTTGAGCATTTCTTATCCATGTTCAGGATTTGATAATGTCAAAGACAGAATATTGTTTATGACAAAAGAGGGAGTGAAGCGTATGCATTGTATATTAATAATATAGTATGGAATGTGACATGATTCTTTCTGCAGCTCGTTGGCAAATCTCTCGAAAGACCAAGATATCAATTATAGTCCCAATTCTAGAAAGTACATTTAGTGTGGGTTATCATGTCAACTGAGTCAAAATCCACCTTTCAGTAAATTCCTTTTCCCCGTTTTCAAGCAATACTATATCAAGAGGAAAAAATTCGATGGAGACTCTTCATCTCTTAACCTGTGAATCATGTCCGAGTATAATAGAAATTTATATTTCTAGCTCCTTATGTGTACAGGAATTACATTGCTTTTATTGAACTCGGAGCACAAACATCATTCCATGCTCTAAAATGCAAATTAATTAAGAAAGGATATTCCTTCTTATGCCCCTTCTCACTAGCACGATCACGAAGATGATTTAGCCTCACTATCTCTACCTCCAGCAACTGATTTTGAAACAGAAACTAAGAACAAATCAATACCAGAATATGCAAAGAAATACATATTTTGTAAATAATCTATTACAAATGGCAAAAAGTGAAAGATGTCTCACATATATCTTCTTTTCCTTTTTTCCCCTTTTTTTTTTAAAGGACTAATTTGATGATAAAAAGTCAATTTCACTCTTTCTGAACATCCCCCCCCCCCCCCCCCCCCCCCCCCCCCNAAAAGGTTTTTATTTTATTTTTCTAAGTAACTTTTTTTAAATAAATTTTATTTTATTTTACTTTTTAAGGAACCTTTTTTTTTTCAAAATAATTTTCATTTTATTTTATTTTCTAAGCAACATTTTTTTTTTAAAAAAAATAAGTTTTTATTTTATTTTTTCTTTTCTTAAATATTTTTTTTATATATAATGCAAAGTTACTGTTTTATCCCTTTTAAATTTAGTGAAAATGGTAAAAAGATGTTGGATGGCCATGGTGAAACACTATGAAATTTGATGATCATGATGAAATAAAATCAAATTCAGTGGCTATGGTGATGCTAATTATAAAGTTGGGTGACCATGATTAAATAAAATCAAATTGAGTGACCATAGTGACACTAAGTATAAAACTTGGTGACCATTGATATATTTAACCCCATGTTTTTACCATTATTTCTGTTTTCAAATAGCATTTGGATCGTAAAACTTAAATATCATTTAAAATGTATTTAGCGTAACGTGCAAAAACAACATTTTAACGATATAATTATGACGCTAACAATGTCGTCCACATGTGTTGTTGGTTTACACTAACATAATGTAACTGGAACGAATTTCAAATTTAATGATTCAATCAGAACAAAATAAAGATTAATTTCATTGATCAGAACAAGATTTTCCCCTCATCTAACTCACTCAAAGAGTCCTTAAATTTGCTTTGTACTTTAATACAACACCTATGACTTGTCACCTCAAGTATCAAAATTATATTTCGAAAAACTCATAGTAGTTCACTGCGTTGAATCGAACAATGAAAGTAACGTCTTTTTAAGTGAAATGCCTCCTGCACAGACCCTGTTGCACAGGGCCTGTAGAGGACATCTCACATGGGGGGTGGACCCCACATGTGGACTCTATGTGTGTGATCCACCCTCATGTGTGTGTGCCTATGAAGGCTCTATTGCATAGAGGCTATGTAGGTAGCATTTCTCTCTTTTTAATACACAATAATCATTGTGACGCAATCATGTAAAGAGCTTTACTTGTAAAAATAAAAACATGTATCTCATGTGTAAAATCATATAATGTCCCACGTAAATATTCTAACATGGGATTACTCAAGAATCCATTCAGAAAATTTTTACGACTTTAATATATATGGAACTTATGACGGGCTATGTAGATATCACATTACCCAGAGGATCACAAGGTCCAATTCAAGTATACGATTTCCATTAATTCCTCCATTCACAATCGGTTCAACCTCAATTTCCTCTATGCTCTCCTAGGAATTTTGGTCTAATATTTGAATTATGCAGTTTCTAGCAATAAATTTGGTGTCAAGTAAAGCTACTACATCTAGAGAGTTTACTCTAAAGATTAACTGTAGAGGGAATCACTTCACGGGAACGTCCTAGTCTGATTGCAAAGCTCATTTTGAGCTGTTCGTCACAGGACGGGCAGCTTCATCTGAAAAGGGCCTGTCTTGGTTACAAAATCTGAGAGCATCAACACAGCATTCTTGTTAAAAAAATAGGCGTGCCCAACAATTACCTAAAGCTTCAAATGAACTTCATAGAGACTTCATATCCAAAAACATGAACATTCCCACTAGAAAGTCATTCAAAACTAAAAATTTATCTGCAAGACACTGTCATTTGAACTAAACAGTCATGGGTGTAGATAGTCGCAGAATGCTCCTTTTTTGCAACGCCCACTCTCATAGAATTTACAAACTCGCTGCCCCTTGGGAAGAGGCCTAGAATATCCCCCACCACCATAAGGCTGCCTACCCCATGTGGGCCTGCCCCTCCCAAATCCAGGTTCCCCACCTTGATATGCCCAATCTCTAGGGCCCGTAAACCTTTCCCCACCATATATTCGTTGGCCATCCCATGGTAGACTTCCATTTGGAGCACTGCAATTTGTGTTAGGATTTCCCCATGCTGTCCCTTGGTTTGTTCCCCAACCAAGATCGGTCATTCCCTGAGAAGATCCTCCCAAGACCAGATTAACATTACCCTGAACGGTCACCAGATTAATGTTACCCTGCACCATTACCCGACCAGAGTCCGTTGCTTCCGATCCAGTGCCAAGAGCCATTGTTGTGCCAACCATGTCTTGACTCATGTTGTTTGGTGCAGGAGGATGGAATTCTGATCCGGCTTCCCCTTGGTAAACTGGGAAACTAGTTTCTCCCTCACTACTTGCAGATGAATGTACACTAGGCCTCCTAAAAGGATCAAGAGCATTAGAGTTAGATGCACCAATTGCTTTGCATCCCATGGCATACTGACAATTTAGCTGTATCTCCTCCGTGGAGCTCAACGCATCACTTTTTCCAGGATCAGGTGTAGGACTGAAATCGTCAATTGAACTAAAACAATCATCTTTAAAATCTTCCATCAATTCCTTACTGAATTTCATGGCTGAAGCGGGACAAGGGAAGACACCTTGTGATTCCATAGCATCAACTTCAGCTAACAAATCTGACACTGAATCCTCACCCAAAGCATCAAATTCAATTGGCTCATTCATTGATATCTGCCAATCAGGTAAAGTTGGGACAGGAAGGGATGGAGGAGATTGAGTGAGTTGGTTACCATCTAAAGTCGCAGTAGTGAAATGTGCATGTGTAACTTCAGGAGGTTTCAATGAAGATGAAGGGACAAGAGCAGAATCCCATTCCTCCACAAATTGTTTAGAGGGTGTAGGGGAATATCCACACCATTCATCGGCTATTTCAGGCAGTTGTGCCCCAGTGACTACTAGACTAGAAGCACTGCCCCAGTTAGGGCCAGTATTTGGAGCAGGCGAACTCGTCAACGCAGATTTCTCAGTCACAGCAACCTGATCACCCTGATCTTCATTGTTTGACTTGGGGGTAGGAGTTGGCTCCTTCATGATATCTGAATTTTGCATGGGAAAATTTGAAGACATTGATGGCTGTCTTTCAGCTGTCTGAACTTCACAATCCTTGTTGCTTCTCCCAGGTGTAGGACTAGGAAGATCCAAGATATCAGTGTAGCCATCCTGTTTAGATGAGCTAGGCAGCTTGGCTACATCAGCAAAATCAGAGGTAGAATCCATGATGCTCGAGTTTAAATTAATGGGCGAAGATCTCACATTTTCTTTAGAGGATTGACCAAGTTGGCTCTGATTATTAGATTGATCTTCACAATCATGCCCACCACTCATCTGAACTTCCATTGGTCCACTTGTATTCATGTCTCCACATTGTGCACCATAGTCCAACCCATCACTTTCGTGGCCTCGATCCAGATGAGCTATATTTGTTTGCCCAAGGCTTGATGAAGGAACCACACTACTTTCTTGGACTTCACCAGTACTGGAATTATTTTCATTCAACAAATCCCAACACTGTGGCCCCGAGGAACCAGTTCCATCTGGCATCACAATTTCGGTATTTTTATTGGACAAAACATTCAGATTACTACAGTGCAACACTGTCTCTGTTTGATTACTGTCTCTACCAGTTTTATTCATATCCTCGCTCCCCCCCATGTCAGACATAAGTAATCTATTATCAGGGGCAGTCCCAAGTTCCCGTGACTGTGCAGAGAAGTTATACAGCACCTCCGATGATCCACGAAACTGTCCGCTTAAAGCATCAGTCAGAAGCAAGGAATCATATTGATCATTATTTGTCCATATCCTCATATCAGGCGGGAAGAGTCCAGTTGTACTCCACTTACGCAGCTGCATTATGGAAAATGGTCCTTGAATTTTAGTACTAGGGTCACGATAATGCCACAATTTTTCAGTTTCAATATTGTTAGCATAAGGTGAATTTTCCAAGGACACGGTA
>NW_019232340.1:52598-55991 GCF_002742605.1 Olea europaea var. sylvestris
CCCTATGAGCAAGGGAACACAACATCAGTCAAGTTAGCACAATGACAATCACCATATCATGATAGGTGCCACCAAACATAGCGAGGATCGTCCGACATAGTGGGAGTTATCCTCTCTCCATTAGTCGTCTCAGTTTATTATTTGAATCACATAGTATCATACTCGAACAATGCCCAACAAAAAGTTATGCTAGAAGTTTCACTGTATACAGGTGCGATCCCGCATGGTCGTGTGTTGGCCCAAAACATTTTTTTGGTGTTTTGAGTATGTCTAATACGCGTCACTTCAAAAACAAACGGTAACGATTCGTTAAGTGTGACCCGCACCCGCTCAAGAAAATGACACTTTTTAAACACAAAGTTGAGTACCCGACACCATGAATGCATCTAAAATTTGATTGGTTTCTCCGTCACTGAAATCTGTAATTAATCTATTGGCACGAACCGCAACTAACATTTAGAGTGTCTTTACAATATTTGATAAAATAATTTCTTTAGGTGCTGAAGTGAAGCAAATGATACCAAATCATTGCATAATCATAGTTTTTTATTGCATAAAAACTCATTGAAATTAGAGAATGGAAATTCCATTTCAAGTTCGTTGGTTTATGTAATTTAGAGTGCTTCTATTATGAGACGTAATCGTTGTATTTTGGAAGAGGAATATCTTTATAATATTTAATAAAAATAACTTAATTAGGTGCTAAACTGAAGCAAATGATACCAAATCATTGCGTAATCATAGAAAAACTCATTGAAATTAGAGAGTGGAAATTCTGTTTCAAATTCGTTGGTCTATGTAATTTAGAGTGCTTCTATTATGAAACATAATCGTTGTATCTTGGGAGAGGAATATCTTTACAATATTTAATAAAAATAAGCAAATGATACCCAATCATTGCGTAATCATAGTTTTTTGTTGCATAAAAACTCATTGATATTAGAGAGTGGAAATTTCGTTTCAAGTTCGTTGGTTTATGTAATTTAGAGTGCCCATGTTATGTGACGTTATATCAGAAAATCGTTAGCACCTGTATGGGGTATTATTGTCTTAATGAGAAAGAATCAAATTCTTGCCTTGACCAAATTCATTCTCACAACATTTCTTGTTTCTACTTTACGCATTTGGTAAGTTGAAGTATCGTTCAATAATACGTATGAAAAAGGTATGTTATTGTAAAATATAATTATGTGCATACTATATTCTATTATTATAAAGAATTCACTTACTGAAATTATGTGAATTCTGCTAATGAAATAGGAATATTTAGTGCATGTAACTGGATTAAGTGTCAAGGTTTCTATAATTTTAAATTTGATTATGTCTATTGTGATGATAAGGAAACCTTTTCACGTTATAAAGAAGCCTTATTCACGTTCATATTGAACTTCTGTGCACAATTGATTTAAGTAAATATTTATTATATTCTGCATTAATGTTCTGTTTAAATTATGCATGAAATGACTTTAGAATACATGAGAATACATGTTACATTTAAAATAAAAGATAGTGTCTTCCCACTTGATTTAAAGACAGTTATTCTATTTTAAATGAATCTTTCCATTTTTGCCTTTCTTTGAAATGTCAGAATAGCTTTGAATCCGCTCATTTTTATTTGGTTGGATTTTATTCTATTTGCCAAGCATTGTGTCCTTTCCTTTGTGGCTTTTAAGTAGAAACCACACATTAGTTAATTAAAATCACAGGAACATGTGTGCATGAGCCTGAATGAAGAAGAAGACGTCGGTTTATTGAGAAGCACCCGTACTCTCTAATTGATTCGTGTCGGATTTTACATCTCAAAGGTGTCGAGCGAATTTAATCACTTACCGAAACATTCAAGTGATTTTCTATTATGTGCATATTAGATTTAATATTATATTATCACATTATTAACAATGTATTCAATAGGAGTGTGCTTACGTACTACGACAAAACGTGATTTTTGTTATCATGTATTTACGGCCTTATAAAGTCCATGAATTTAGCTATGCAACTGCCATATGAGTCTTGGATTCCATGTAGTCAAGTTATTTGGTGTTTTTTACATGATAAATTGCCTTTTTTGTTTGAAATAATCTAAAACTAAAGAATAATGATATTTGCAGTCGCTCATTGCGACAGTCGCCCTACGTGACATACATATGGCAAGTGGTTATTTGATACATTAATGAATAAAAAACTATCACATTAATGCATCAAATAATCACGTGTCATGTGTATGCCACATAGGGCGACTATCGCAGTGAGTGACTATGAATAGCATTGGCACTATCTAATGAAATGTCACAAGATTGATAAGTTGCATACGTACAGAGAAGTTGCAATTCTTGTGCATCAAGATACATAGCCTTCTTCATTTTTGTACTATTGAACTAAAACGTGTGTATAACTATGTGCGCATATGTTAGCTTTGTTTTGTTCACCCAATTGCCGCAAAATATTGCCTTCAATTTTGAAACCAATTTAATTGGTATATAGCTGCATGTTTTGTAAGAAAAATCTTAGGACCCATAAATTGTATAAGGGTCTATGCATTGACTTTGGTCAAAGTTGTATGATGCAATTAAAGATAGTTTGATTGCAGTACATTATGGGATGTAATTTCGAAAGAAAAGACATTGTATATGGTCTATGTGTGTGACTTTGGTCAAATTTGTATGATCCAATTAAAGATAGTTTGATTGGAATAAATTGTGGGATGCAATTTTGAATAAAAATGTCTTGTCATTTGTATTATTTGTGAGTTGGCAACCCTAAATGTGAAAGTGCATGTGAGAAGCAAACCCACCTACAAATTAACCAAAACAATTGATTAGTGTAAGGATTTGCAAAGTAAATTGAAGAAAATCAAGACCAAAAATCTGAAAATAAAAGGAACGGTTTTCCCCTTTATGATTCTGCTCAGAAACTTGATCCACACCACAAAGGTATCTCCAATTTAAAGGCCATTATCATAGACAGATTCACAAAGAAAAGGCAAGAGAAGATTGATTTGCACTAAGCAGGGAAGTTTTTCTTCCTCTTGTTTTTGGCTCTCGTTTTTGGTGTGTTTAATGGGAGGGAAGAGTCTCCTATTTATAGGCTTATAGGAGTGAATGAGTTTCACAGGAGTCTTCAAGATTAGATTGAATAAAAACTACAAGATTATATCCAAACTGAAAGATAGAGGTCATCCAACAAAAATGAGATAAAATTGGTTTGATAAAGATAAAGATAATATTTATCCATCTTTCATGTGAATTTCAAATTCCCTCCAAGTTGGGTATTGGGCATCTAACCCAATGGACTGATTACCTCTAAATACCCAACATAATTGGGCTACTTCAATTGTGGTGTGGATTTAATTCTTCAATCCTGGGCTTATAGCCTATGAAGTTAAAACGGGCCTCG
>NW_019232340.1:57229-57728 GCF_002742605.1 Olea europaea var. sylvestris
TGTTCTTCTAACTCTGTCTCTAGCTAACTGGTAATCAGATAAAAGGTTTTGCTCTCCTTGATATTCCTCGATAACCTCATCTCTCTCAACATTTTCACTCTGATTATCTTCTAATTCAGGATTTTGATGCTTCACCTCAACTAAGGTGGTGGGGATTTGAACACTTAAGGGTCTTAAATCTATTTGAGATTCGTTACTAGTGTTTTCTTTCTATTTTTCTCTTAAGGTGTACTTTTCAACTTTAGATACGGCATTTCAAAGTCATTAAATGTAACATCACGACTTACGATGATCTTAACTCCAGTTTGACTTCTATCCCAAAGCCTATACCCTTTAACTCCTTCAGGGTATCCTAAGAAAACACATTTCCTAACTCTAGGTTCTAGTTTTCCCTCGTTTTGATGAGAGAAAACAGCAAAGCCAAATGTTTTTAACACAGTATAGTCAGCACATTTACCATACCATTTTTCATGTGGAGTGTCACCATTTAATGCAGTAA
>NW_019232340.1:58117-63960 GCF_002742605.1 Olea europaea var. sylvestris
AAATACACCTTTATCATTTAGCAGTTTAAGTCCTTTAATACTTATGTGAGCTAATCTATTGTGCCACTTGTGTGTGTCATCTTTGTTGGTCAAATTTATAGAGGAAGATGAATTTTTAATAATTTCAGCAGCAGTCACATAAATACCATTTCTTTTAATACCTTTACATGTGACAAGAGCACCCTTAATCATTTTCAGTATGTTGTTTCCAATTTTACCAGAAAAACCATCAGTTTCTAATGCTCCTACTGAAATAAGATTCCTAGCCATTTCAGGAATATATCTAACTCCATGTAATTTAAGCACATTACCAGTATCAAATTTTAACGTGATATCACCAATTCCAGCAATTTTATATGCATGATTATTGCACAGAATAGCATGTCCACTTTCAGATTCTTGCAAGTTTTCAAACCAAGTTTTATGTGATGAAACATGAAACGATGCACCAGAATCAAGTATCCATTCATTTAAATGTGATTTCACAGTCAGATTTACTTCAGTAGGTTCAGAGTTCAATAACACATATACTTCACAACATTCATCAAACGAAGTAATAACATTTGCCTCATCGTGAACCTTTTCTTTTTGTTTGTTTTTCTCAACATAACAATCTTTAATAAAATGTCCAGTTTTACCGCACCCATAGCATTTTCTACCTTTAGATTTACCTTTTGACCTAGATAAACTTCTACTCTTCTTTTTACTACCGAATGCGTATCCACTTTGGTTATCATGAGTTCTAGACTGAGACCTATCTCTCATCATATGAGCCTCACCACTTTTTCTCTCGACTCTTTCGGCTCGCAATTCCATATCTTTATTTCTTAACGAGTCTATGACAATTTCAGGTGTTAAAGTATCTCTCCCATATTTAATAGCACTTTTAACCTCTCTATAAGTATCAGGTATAGCATTTAACAAAATGATAGCCTTATATTCTTCAGATACTTTTTCACCACAGTTATTGGTATCTTGCACAAGTTTATTGAAAATATCTAAATTGTCATCCAAATCTTTTGAAGAATCAATTTTGAAACTAAAAAAGCTTTCAAGTAGAAAAAGTTAGTTTGGAGTGGACTTCGAAACATAAAGTTCCTCCAATTTTTTCCAAAGTTCTTGAGCTGATTTTAATTTACAAACTTTTCTTAATACCGCATCAGACAAGTGTAAAATTATAGAAGTATATGCCAATTCATCCAAATTTTCTTTTTCTTCATCAGTCAAAGTTGCAGGAAAAGAATCATCAATTGCTTTAGAAACTTTTTGTTGAACAAGAATGCCTTTCATTTTCTGTTGCCAAATTGAAAAATCTCCTTTACCATTAAAGACACCCAACTCAAAGTGATGTGTCGACATCTTACTCAAAAATGCACAGAACACAAACTTCGATATGTAAAAGATCACAGGTCACACAGATTACACAAAGTAACAAGAAATCCTATGGTTTCACAATAATACTCTATTTCTAGAACCCCAGGATTCCGTGAGAATCACGTTCTCAGGTCAAGGGAAGAAACTAGAATAGGAGTCCGGGTACAAGTCTAAATAATATGAGATTTAAAACGCAACAACGTTCAACAAATTCTAAACACAATAAATAATTTCACTTAGAAATTAAACAAATATTGGCAAGTAATCCTAGATTCTAGCATCAAGCAATGGTTGCCAAGCAATGACAACCCCTAATCCTAATGATCACCCCACACGATGATCTGCTATTGCGATAATTTAAAAGTTTCAGCCAATTTACCAGAGTGGACTTTTCTGAGTCTGTAAGCTACGAGAGATGCGAATTTACTACTTTAGGACCGCAATCTTGGCCTAAAGTAATTCAGTAAATGTACTGCAGATCGGACCAGCGACCACCAAGGGCAAAATCGTCCAACTTTTTCTACGTAACCTGAAACAGAAAACTTCCAACACGAAAAATGTTAGAAATGACAAGAGGAACAAACTGCCTGAAGACAGTTTCGCCGGAATCAGCTCCACGCACCGCCGCCGAAATCACGCGCCGAGCACCCAGCACCGCCTTCGCCTGCACGTCTCAACCCCGGTCTCCGTTTCACCAATGGACTTCTGGATTGACGGGAAAACGCATTTGCAGGTTCGATTTTTAGTGCAAAAACTGGGCAGTCCGTTTTTCTGCTTTTCTGCTGGTTTCTGGTCGGTTTTTGGCCGGATTTTCACCACCACCAAGCTCTTATACCAATTGAGAAGCAAACCCACCTACAAATTAACCAAAACAATTGATTAGTGTAAGGATTTGCAAAGTAAATTGAAGAAAATCAAGACCAAAAATCTGAAAATAAAAGGAACGGTTTTCCCCTTTATGATTCTGCTCAGAAACTTGATCCACACCACAAAGGTATCTCCAATTTAAAGGCCATTATCATAGACAGATTCACAAAGAAAAGGCAAGAGAAGATTGATTTGCACTAAGCAGGGAAGTTTTTCTTCCTCTTGTTTTTGGCTCTCGTTTTTGGTGTGTTTAATGGGAGGGAAGAGTCTCCTATTTATAGGCTTATAGGAGTGAATGAATTTCACAGGAGTCTTCAAGATTAGATTGAATAAAAACTGCAAGATTATATCCAAACTGAAAGATAGAGCTCATCCAACAAAATGAGATAAAATTGGTTTGATAAAGATAATGATAATATTTATCCATCTTTCATGTGAATTTCAAATTCCCTCCAAGTTGGGTATTGGGCATCTAACCCAATGGACTGATTACCTCTAAATACCCAACATAATTGGGCTACTTCAATTGTGGTGTGGATTTAATTCTTCAATCCTGGGCTTATAGCCTATGAAGTTAAAACGGGCCTCGGTTTTTCATCATAGCCTAGGGGATTTGGGTATCACTTACCAAAAAATACCCAACAGCATGGACTTTCAAAAGCATTAACATTCCTAATTATTTTATGATTTATGATGGAATATCATAAAATGAATATTGTATATTTGATAGATATATTGAATTTTAAAAGCGTTGATGCACTCTCTAAATTCAAGTATAACCCAAAAGTTGTGGGGTTATCATTAATGTTTGCAAACTTATATGAACAGTTCAAGATTTGTGGATGCAACATTACTACTTACATGTGCATTCCTATTGAGGAATTGTAAGAATAACTTATTTTACACGTTACATTCCTTGTATCTTATAAGCAATAAAAAAAAAAAAAAAAAAACTTTTTGCTCAGAAAAGGTAAAAAGCCCTTACACTAATTTTAGAAGTATGAGGATGGTTCACAAACGTGATGCTCTCTAAGACAAAAATGGATGAAAAATTTTCATTGCAATTGTATTGGATATGCAATAATAATTATTGAAATATTTAAAGAAATTCATAAGTTGAACTATATTATAGTTGATACTAATTCAATTGTAAATTGAATACATATTAGCAACGATTCCAAATTCACTAGTAAAATTGTTTTACTTTGGTCAGTGCAATGATGCTTTAGAAAATCCTCCAACAATATTATAATTTGGAAGATGATATGGTTTTAGATAAAGCTAGATGAAGCATGTGACTTCTTATATTTATCAGATGACCTCTTAGTCGGTGACAATGTGTATCTATTATATGAATCAATTGAATAGCTAGTTATATTTAGCCCTTGTTTGATTCCCATTTTGAGGTAAAGAATGAATTTTGAATAGTAGATTAATGGAAAATGTGTGGTTAAAAATTAAGGAAAATTTTTTGGTTTGCGTATAATATTATTTTATTGAAAAATGTGTGGTTGACAATGAGTTTTGTAAAAATGAAGGGCTTAATAGGATACGGAGTCACTTATAATGGTAAAGTTAGACATATACGTCATAAATGCAATACCATTAGGTAATTGATCTCAAATGGTATTGTTTCCATTGATTATGAAAAACTCAAGGAAAATATCACGAATTCGCTTACGAAAAGGTTTATTGAGAGATCAAGTATATTGCTTATAGAATGGAATGAGATTAAAAGCTGCTACGTATTGTCTTTATAATGGTAACCCTACCTTGTTGATCAGAAGTCCCAAGATCTTGGTTCAATTGGACATCTAAGTTATGAGGATTTTATGGAGTACTTAAGTAAAAATTTCTACTCATTCCAATTAAAGTAAAAGTGTATTTTGTAGAATGTTAGAGGTTAAGTTATACTTTCAGTAATTTCAATAACTTGTATAAGTCAAGTGGAGAGTGGTAGAATATAAGTGTGAAGTCGGGTCAGTTCTATGAGATTTTTGAAGTTGAAATTCTCTAAAACACTTCTAAAAATCCAAGAGTGATTCAGGACCAAAACAAACACAACCATGAGAATCGAAATGGCTTAAAAAAGATAGTATGAGTATTATTATCCTGGTTTACAACAACGACTGAATAGTTCAAGATAGCACATTCATTAATTAGCCAAGTAAATTCGAAAGTATTTCACTAAAATAGGTTTAAATTCGGAAGCTACCTCTCCTGATGCAATATCTTTTCCGCTTGTACTCTCTACTAGTGTTTGCATTTCCGATAACTTCCATTCATGTGGGAGGATTATTGGAATTTGGTTAAGTAAAGTTATTAAAGGTTGATTTTGTAATTTTGGTCAAATATTCAGATAGGTTTTGATAGTCAAATCATGCAATAAAAATACTAACTTGCTCTACTCTTCAAGTAGATGATCATAGTATATTTGGAATCTTAAAATCAATTTTCGGATGAATAAGACAATGTTGTCCAATGTTAGAAGGAAAAATTGAAAATTTAGTATATAACACTGTCGCTAGAGCGGCAGCTTATCGCTCAACAAGTGGCGGACTCACTGCTCTGAGCTCTCAAGTGGTAATCTGGGCAGTTAGTGAGCAACCGGAAGGGTTACCTCTCTTCATAAAGATGCTGAATTTTGGGGCGTGTTTTTTCGACCATAGCCCTTAACCTTTATAAATTGGATGTCCTTGATGGTCTAAAATCATCTAGTATCATATATATTGAATATATTACACAAATAATTGCATAATCCTAGTTTTTATTGCATAAAAACTCATTCAAAGTAGGTCAACATAATTTGGAGTGCTCCTATTGCATGTTGTGATCGTTATATTTTGATAGACGAATGTCAAAAAATCATTAGCACATGTGCAGGGTATTATCATCTTATGAAGAAAAAGTCAAACTCTTATCTCGATCAAAATCATACTCACGCATTTCTTATTTCTACTTTACATATTCGGTAAGTCGAAGTTTTGTTCGATTTTACACATGGAAAAGGTAATTTTAAAAAAATATAATTAATGCACGCAACATATATAATTAAGGCCATCAGATCATATAGGTAGTCAAAGTGATGCAACACTTCAGTCAAGAACCAATTCAAGGTGCCACGACCTCCTATAGAGTAATTCTAAAGTGACTAACCTCTCAAAGTGAGAAGGCATCTTCCTGCTTCACCTTTTTCAAGAGATCTTTTGTATAGGTTTGACATTGATTGATGTGACCTATCTATGACAAATGCCTTATAGTCAACTATCAGTCTACTTTTCAGATATTAGGCCTAGACTATAAGATGATCGTTTTTTTAAAATCATTAAATGTTCTCGAACTTTCAGAAACTGACACTTATGATGAGGCGCTTGGACCGTTGAGATGAGGCCTCACATCCTTTCATTCAACAATAAATTACTTCATCTATTCTTGTATAAAAGCTCATATTTAGTATCATATGAAGATAAAGCAGTTTTATACATTCATGGTAATACTACTCAACTCACCCACAATCGGAGTAGGCAACATGCTTCTAGCTATTGATTAAAGTGTGCAAGAATTTTACATGTGAACGTGAGTGGAACCTAGATCTATTTGCC